>NW_015530632.1:0-591 GCF_001515645.1 Sinocyclocheilus grahami
ATTTTGTCTTTGACTTGAACTGCAGGCAAGAAGTCTCACCTGAGGAAAACGAGCGAGAAGAAACCTCCCACTAAAGAGTCCATCTCAAAGCTGCAGCAGTCCAATATATGGAAGATGGAGAACGAGTTCTACGAGTTTGCGCTTGAACAGTTTCAGTTTGTGCGCGCTCACAGCGTCAGGGAAAAAGACGGAGAGCTTTACCTGCTGGCTCAGAACTTCTTTTACGAGAAAATCTATCCAAAAGTAAACTAGAGTTGACATTAGCATGGTACAAGTGTCGTTTGGCCTGTTCATGTACTGTTCTGTCACATTCACTGGGAAGAGAAGAAAAGGACTTCTACAATGTGGACACAGATACCTGGAAGTCCTAGACTAGAGGGGCTGAAGTTTTTATAGTTGAGAGACTTCACACAGTCCTGACAGTGACGCTCGGTATCTAGCCACTTTGGGCCCAGTATCTTTTTATGGACTTTTACAGCAGTGAAAACACTTGTGACATCACCATCAAATTGTCACATAATTCATCATGCCTTGCAAAAGAAAATGACAGAACCTCTTTGGCCATCAGTCACTGTTGTAAAAAAAAAAAAA
>NW_015530633.1:0-590 GCF_001515645.1 Sinocyclocheilus grahami
CTTTTGAACGGTAGTGTACAGAAAAGTATATTTCAATTACTTAATATGTGGTTTTACCTGGATTAGGGCAGAAGCCCCATTTCTCATCTTGATCATAGCGGTTAGTGGTGGCACACCAGAGGTGACGGTCCTCTCTGCCCTCAGAGGTACAATCCCAGAACCATTTATTGTTGTATTTGAAGGGTATGGAGCAGGTCATCCCACGGGAGTTTCCTTGTAACGTGTGGATGTCTGTCAACATCACGAAAACAACAGTTATAGAACAAGCAGAAGCTGTATGACTGCAGCCACATCAAATAAACCTCATCAAACAATCCACTGAATGCAATACTTTAAAGTTGTCAACCAAAATGGGACTTCAGTCATCAATACAGATATCTAGAGAGCAGGTTGACTGCAGTTTAGCTTTGGTAAGTTTAAGTTTTAAGTAATGTGGTGTGACCAACATCTGGAATAATGGAGGACAAAAACATAAAACAGGAAATATCATAGAGAGGACCACTGGTAAAGGTTAGTAAGTCTCTTAAAATATCAAAAAGATTGTAAAATCTATATGGTTTGGCTCAAAACTACTATATATATATATATAT
>NW_015530634.1:0-590 GCF_001515645.1 Sinocyclocheilus grahami
GAGAGAGAGAGAGAGAGAGAGAGAGAGAGAGACAGAGATAGAGAGGGATAGAGAGAGAGAGAGAGAGGTTAAACTAGCTCAAGGGTTTAGTTGAGCTCCACTGAGCAGTAAACACATGCAGCTCAGTATGACAGCCAGTGACTGATGGTTCCTTTTTCTGTGTGTTTCCTCTTTAATAATCATGTGAATACACACAGATATTCCCACAATGCAGGTGTGAAATGAAAGAGTATTAACTTCTGCCGCTCTCCACTTCTTCCCTCTCCAAAGACATTTCAGCAAACGCCAGAGGATAAACTGATAATATAAAAGAAATATCCCAATTATTAGAACTAAGACATTATTATGGTTTGGCAGCCTGATGACAAGGTAACTGTTTATTTTACGTTTTAGTTTGTTAAAAAAACATTGAAGAAATGCGGCTTTAAAAAACCCAAAT
The DNA here is from genome assembly GCF_001515645.1 of Sinocyclocheilus grahami. Classification (NCBI taxonomy): domain Eukaryota; kingdom Metazoa; phylum Chordata; class Actinopteri; order Cypriniformes; family Cyprinidae; genus Sinocyclocheilus; species Sinocyclocheilus grahami. The sequence goes on from NW_015530634.1 coordinate 440, forward strand.
CAAAACACCAGTGTTATTTTAATATTATTTATATACAGTTGTAGTTTTTTTCTTTCTTTCAGTATTTTAGTTTCAATTTCAGTGAATTTGTTTTGTGCTTTTGTCATAATGATGATGATGATGAAATTATATTTCAGTGGTTGTTTTTATT
>NW_015530635.1:0-590 GCF_001515645.1 Sinocyclocheilus grahami
AAAAAAATAGGACACTCATTAAAATGTTGACTGCAAACGTTCAGGTAAGAATTCATATGGATTTTTTTGGATATGGATTTGTCATAGTAATAATAATAATAAAAATGTTCTTGATTTACAGTGAAGAAGACTGGCAAGTGCTCTTATTTGACAGTGTTTGATATGGACCGCAAGTTTGTAAGAACAATTTCATGAAGTTGTATTTAAGCAGAAAATTGGAATGGGACACTTTGGTTCACAGTATGAATGCAGCCAGGCTGTGTACAGTTACACTTCGAGTGTGGCTTTCCAATATCTCACTACTCCACTGCGATATGAGCTGTTTCCTTGTGATTTTTGTGTAATATAGTACCTTTGTTAAGGTGTAGAGCATGAATAAAGCACTAGACTGCTTTGAGATGGGACCAGATATAGATGTGGTCTGGCATACTTGCATGTCTAAGTGTTCACCCAATGAAAATGGAGTCGAAACAGAGGCTTATTTCATATGCCCTCTGACCACAGCTGTGGGGAAACTGAAAATGAGACGTAACCCTGCACACGAATCCTTGAGACCTGAAACTCAAGTGATGAGTTAGGAGCATAAATCT
>NW_015530636.1:0-590 GCF_001515645.1 Sinocyclocheilus grahami
CCCTTTCGTTGGTTCGCGCTCTAAGCTTCAATCAGCTCCGTCAAAATTTAAGCTATTTAGTTATTTACATCGATAACATATTAAGTAAAAGTATCCTCATGATATGTAGACATGATATGAGATTATTAATGCGAGTTACGTCGAGATTGTTTCGGGTTCGTATGACAAATCTCTAGTAGCCTAATAAACTGCTTACAGATGTTATGAACAAAATTTGAGGACATTTATGTAAAATACATAATATTATTCACAGCTGATGTTCCATCAGTGTTTTCCCTCTGAATCACCGTATTGTCGTTATTTTCAGCAGTTAATGCTGGCCTGGCTTTTCATATTCACGTATTGAATGTAAGTGAGTAGTACATTACGTAAGTTTTACATAGTTTTAATAAGATTTGTATTGTCTTTCTGCAGGAGAAAACCACATGAGGTCTCTTCATCGATTCATCTAACTGTTTGAATAACTTCCCTCTAATACTGTAACCTGAACACCAACATAAGCCAGTGATGATGCAAGTACTGCAGGTAAGACATACAGACAAAATGGAGCTTGTTTACTGTTACTTGTTGCATATTTTTTGACATGTTAA
>NW_015530637.1:0-590 GCF_001515645.1 Sinocyclocheilus grahami
AAAAAAATCCCTTAAAATAAAAAAATCTCTCTTAAAAAAAAAAAAAAAAAGTTACACAATAGAAACCACTAAAATGTCAATTTCACAATGCAAATTATTCCGTGGTCATTTTAAACTGAACGGCATTTAAGTGCTGTAAAATGTCCAAGTAATGTGTAAATGTCAAATTGCATCAACTGTTACGGTTTATTACCACCCCATAGGTGTCAAATTTAGTATTAGTATTTTTTATTACTTTAAGTTGTTTAAAGTTTATCATTTGTTTGTTTTTTCAAGGCTATGGACTGTTTGCACTGTTTTGCTTATAATTTGTTTGTACTATGATGCATCGCAGTGACAATTCACATTGGGAGTAAAGCACTTTCATTATTATTATTTTGTCCTTTTTGTACAGGTAATACATTTTCTTTAGATTAGGAAAAGTCATATGTTCAGTGGTTTTCTAAGTTACTATCATTTTGAAATGTCTATTGCACTGTAAACACATTTGTCCTCATAAAAACTGTCCTTTTATTTACATTTTCTCTTAGAACACAGACAGGCTGTTGCCAACACCTTCCCAGCAGGGACATAGCCAATAAGTTAAAAAA
>NW_015530638.1:0-590 GCF_001515645.1 Sinocyclocheilus grahami
CACTAAAGACTGGAGTAATGGCTGCTGAAAATCCAGCTTTGCCATTACAAGAATAAATTACATTTTATACATTAAAATAGAAATAATATGAATAATACAATTCCACAAAATTACTGTTTTTACTCTATGTTTGATCAAATAAATGCAGCCTTGATGAACAACAAAAAAATCTTACCAACGTCAAACTTTTTAAGGGTAGAGTAAATAAATACCATACTATATGAATATACTAATCATTCCGTACCACTGTATCACCATCAGCAAAAACTGCAGTCTACTATTTCTAACCTGCAGTGATGAGAGAGCCACCGCCCCGCACAGACAGATGAGAGGGTAGATGGGAAACAGAAAGCGCTCCTCTTTATGTGGACGAGTGAAGAACACCAGCATCCACAAGTACATAGGAGACAGGGTTAACCAGTACGGCCTGCCGAGGTTCTGAACTGTAATTTATACAGTAAGAAACATGAGATCAACACTCAAAACTCTGCACGCATATCACAAAACAAGTCAAAGACACATCCTTCATACCATTGAATCTTTGAAGCAGTGCCTCCATAAGTGCCGTGAGAGGAAGAGAAAAGAGGGCC
>NW_015530639.1:0-590 GCF_001515645.1 Sinocyclocheilus grahami
AAACCTTACGTCTGACAGTTTCTGGCAGTTATTGTTATATTTTCATATATTTTTCTGTAACCTGAAGCTTGGCATTGTTAACATTTAATATAGCTGTTTTCCAGGGATCCCTAACTGGGGTTGCCAACCGTTCTGTATGGGGAAAGTCGTGGCCTAATGGTTAGAGAGTCGGACTCGTAATCCAAAGGTTGCGGGTTCGAGTCTCGTACCGGCAGGGATTGTAGGTGGGGGGGGTGGACGTACAGCGCTCTCTCTCCCTCAAAACCACGACTGAGGTGCCCTTGAATGGGCTCAAAATGGCAACTAGTCCACCTTGTGGGAAAAAAAAATAAAGAAGAAAGAAAAAAACGTCTACAGAAATATAAATCAGAATGGGAGACGGAGAACCCATGGCTTGGAGAAGTCCGGAAGTACATGGCAAATTATAAATTATGTAGGAGAGATTTTTCTGTAAGCCATGGTGGTGTTTGCGACGTCAAACAACACGCGTCCACGGAGACCCATCGATGGAACGACCGACAGCAAAGGACCCAGGGTGCAATTTCTAGTTTTTTCATGTCACCTGCCACAACATCTCCAGAGGCTGATAT
>NW_015530640.1:0-590 GCF_001515645.1 Sinocyclocheilus grahami
TATTATTGCAATTTAAATGAACTGTTTTTCTTTTTCTTTTTTTTTTATGTATTTTAAAATGTAATTAAAATTCAGCTTTGCCATGCCAGGAATAAATGACATTTTAAAATATATTCAAATTGAAATCAGTCATTTTAAATTGTAAAAATGAAAAATATATATTACAGTATTTCTGTTGTTACTGTATTTCTGATCAAATAAATGCCCTAGTTAGCATAAGCATAAGAAAATTAATTTTTTTTAAAAGTCATGATTTCAATTAAAAATAAAATTAACTTTATAAACATTGTGTTTATACATACATCATATATATATTTAATGTATATACTGTATATTTAATTTTCATAAAATATTATAAAAATTATAGATAATATTTAATATATTCATATTAATATTATATTAATATATAGAAAATTATATATTTAATTTTCATGATATATAATTACATTATATATATAATTTAACTGGAATTAGCCATTCATGTAAAAATATATAATTTTACATTTTTTATGAAAATATTTTATATCTACGCTTGTTTTCATTTTAAAGCAAATGCTAAATAATAAGGATGAATAAAAATAACAAATCAT
>NW_015530641.1:0-590 GCF_001515645.1 Sinocyclocheilus grahami
TACAGCTTAACAGAGATTCACATAGAACACAGCTGTTTTACATTAGAATAATATTTCACAATTTTACAGTATTTTTAATCAAACGAATGCAGCCTCGGTGAGCAGAAGAAACTTATTTTATTTATTTTTTTAAATCCAAATCATGCCAAACTTTTGTCTGGTAGTGTATAAATATGAAATATTTTCAAAAACTGAATGATAAAATAGGATTTATGAGTTAAATGATATATTTCAATGCTAGTAAACGCACCAAACAGTCCACAAGAGGGCGCAACAGATAAATACAAATCAAACTGCATCATGTTGTAACGCATTATTGTTCAAAGACAAACCTGGTGCTTAAAGTGCATTTACTGTATGCTTAAACTAAAATGCATAAAATTGCAAAAATAAATAAAAAATATTTTTTTGTCATTTTTTTCAGTGCTTGCTACAACATCTTAAATTCATGCATTCAAATGTGCATTTAGATTTGAATTCTCCGCTTTAAGACAGCCTCATGCATAATGCAGCGCAGTGATTGGATCATAAGAGTTCAATCTCACGAATAATACTGAGAAAACTGATGATGTAGACTTATTGTTTTCACT
>NW_015530642.1:0-590 GCF_001515645.1 Sinocyclocheilus grahami
AGATTGTGCCACCTGTCCTCAGTATTGATTTTATGCTGTGAAATTAAGACAAATGGTTATGCATTTGCTTATGTTCTAGATGCATCTACTGAAGTCTTTATATGTTGTGCAGTTAACTCTCTCATGAACGGTAAACTAAAAAATACTGTCAAGTTTGAAGACAGAAATACTCTGAAGTCTGAGCTTCGAGATGTTTGAAGACAAAAATACTCATGTTTGAGGTTGAAGAAATTTGCAGTCAAAAATTCTCAAATTTGAGGTTGAAGTTTGAAGAGAAAATACACAAGTCTGAGGCTGAAGAACTTTGAAGATAGATATACTGTTAAGGTTGAGGTTGAAATTTATAGACAAAAATACTCAAGTTTGAAGACGTTTGAAGACAAACAAAAATACTCATAAATTTGAGGTTGAAGAAGTATGAAGACTGAAATAATCTTAAGTTTGAGGTTGAAGTTTGAAGCCAGAAATACTCTGAAGTTTGAGTTTCAAGATGTTTAAAGACAAAAATACTCATGTTTGATGTCGAAAATGTCCGAAATTGTCAAATTTGAGGTTGAAGTTTGAAGAGAAAATACTCAAATGTGAGATTG
>NW_015530643.1:0-590 GCF_001515645.1 Sinocyclocheilus grahami
CTTTAGAGCTGTAATTACAGATGGTGGATAGGTCAACCCTGCCATATTGGATGTTCTTCTGTACATTCTGCGAACACAAACCATCATACTTTTTTTTTTTCTATGACCATGGCTGACGGCTTATTTTTAACAAGATACATTTCAGTATAAATTCGTAAATCACATGTGAAAATTGCATTTGAGTAGCTGACACTGAATACTTATTTGAAAGCTGATGTCCTATGGTTCTTCTGTATACTCCATCTGAAACTACTTTAAAAAGCATGCTGCTTGTTCTTTTATGCAAGCAAATTATCTGTCACACCATGTAAAATTAACCAGTACAGGCTAAAGGGGATTAAAATGGTGAGAAACTTTTGAATTTAACCAAAAATATAAATTATGTTCATGATGTCTAAATTATGATTGAACCCTTTAAGCTTACACTGTAAGTGACATTATATAAAACCGTTAAATTGTTAATCACAATCAGGAGGGTTTTACTAAGGTCTAGAGTTAAAATGGAGCTTTACAGAAGCGTTTAAGAGACAAAGAGGAGAGGATATTACATACAAGAATAAAACTGCAGAAACAACACTGGACTTTTTGGA
>NW_015530644.1:0-590 GCF_001515645.1 Sinocyclocheilus grahami
TCAATTTCGAAAAGTTGACCCTTATGACTGGTTTTGTGGTCCAGGCTCACATATGGCTTTGGCTGTTGCAGTAATTCAATCCAAATCTTACCACCAAAGTCAGCAGATAATATGGATGTAGCTTTATGCACAGTGCTGTCGTCAAGCTGGTGTAGAAAAACACCCTTCATTAAGTGTTGCAACAAAATCCAAAGCACACAATTCCCTTGATTTCATCATTTTATGTGTAGCATTAAGAATTGTCCTCATGGAAATCACTGGAACCTGTTAAATAGAAGTCGTCCACATGCTTTCGGCCATTTAGTGTATTTTCAACACCATTTGGGATACATCTGTCTCACTTTGGCATATCATATGAGATGGACAGTGTGCAAACTGGGATTCAATCCATATGTTTGCAGCCACAGCATCTCTGAAAACAATGCTTACACGAGTCAAGCTGTTTTCCAGTCACACAGTGAGAATATATTCATGTTCTGCAGGTGCATCTGAGTGAACTTTACCTTGTTTTTCTTGTTGCATCTCACAAGTGCTGGACTGAATTGCTCCACCGAGTTGTCGTGGGATTTGAGAGGGCTGGTCAGAGTGAT
>NW_015530645.1:0-590 GCF_001515645.1 Sinocyclocheilus grahami
ATCTCTACTGGTCAGCCTAGGTGTAAACAGACAATACGTTTTTTTTAAATACGCCAAAAACACGGATATGAGTGACTTCTTACCTGCTGCTGACAGGCAGGACTCGCGAGCTGAGGGCGAGGCTGAGGCTGACGTGCAAGAGCAGCTCTGCGCGTGCAAGCAAAAAATAAACAAATAAATAACTTGGAAAATTTTATTTAAAAGTCGGATAAATGAACACAAATACATATAGCCTATAAAACTAGTGCACCTTACTCTTTGTGTAGTAAGTAATAATGTTCTAAATAGTGTGATATTTGTGACAGCTCAGGACACTGTGAGTGTAAATGCTCGTTACAACCAGCAGGTGGCGTAGATGAATAATGGTTTTCTAAGCAAGCACATTCAATCCAGCTCTGGATTAGGTTAAAACCTGGTTGAAATTTATTTGGGATATTAGGGAAGTCTGATTCATTTCCCTGAACCGGTTCTTTCGAACGGTCCTCTATAGTGAACCGACTCCAAACGACTCATCGGTTATTTTTGCGTCATCACGTAAAAGACTGTAATAAAATGTAAAAATAAAAACTCAAACACGTTAAATCTAGACT
>NW_015530646.1:0-589 GCF_001515645.1 Sinocyclocheilus grahami
TAATGAGTTCATAAAAATGTTAATGTATAAATTAAAACATACTATAGTAATATATTTCTGACACAATTTCTTAATGTTAAACTGAACTTTTATTTTGGCAGATTGTTGTGAAGACCTGTGTGTGAGATGGAGAAAGTAATGTGAGAATTAATCTCTCAGAGCATCTCTGGAAATAAAGTTCAGTGTCTTCAAAAGTTACGTTAATTATCGATATCATGGTATATAATAAATATAAATATCAGTATCGATTCATTGCCCAGCCCTACTTGGAATATATATATCTTTTACTGATCTACATTTTTGTTGTTTTTGTGATTTTGGAATGAAATAGCACTTATCCCCCTTCACTTTGATTATATAGAAAATAATAGCTTGATGTTCTGCTAAACACAACAACATGATGCTGAATAAATGATGACAGAATTGACAAACTGACAAAACTCTTGAAACCTCCCCTCACCTCCTCATCCACGACATCAAAATCATCTGTCTCTCTGTATGTGTTTAGATCCCATGTGTTTGAGTCATCATAATTCTCCAGGTCATACACTCTTAAAAATAAAGGTGCTTCACGATGCCGTAGAAGAAC
>NW_015530647.1:0-589 GCF_001515645.1 Sinocyclocheilus grahami
AATTTAAACATGATATATGGAAAAGCCAGTAAGGAAGAGAGACATAGGACTTCATAAATTGCCACATCTCAGTCTAACTTGATTCGAAAAAGCATGTAACTGCCGAAAACTGATTTTACGTTCTGCAAATTTCTAGGCAAATAACAGTGGCAAACATGACATGTAAAATAACATGCCGTTTATGTAACATCTGACATGTGAAATAAATTGAAGTGCTCTGTCAACACATTTCAATTTGGGGGTGGACGCTTGTTCTTGACAAGCTGAAAATTAAGATTCATCACTGGAATGTAGAATTTGTAATAATATTTTAGAGCAGCAGTTTTACTTGCAGTAATGAAAAGACTTCTAGCAGGGGTTGTAGAGCTTGGGTCTATTCTAGAACACAGTAGGGAAAAACGATGCTTAATGTAAAAAAATTTAAATGCAACCAAATTTTTGTGCCTTCTTAGGATGGAAAAAAAAATTAGTCTTGCTGTTCAGTCTGCACTACCATTCAAAAAGTTTGGGATCTATAAGGTTTTTTCCGTTTTTCAAAGAGGTTTCTTATGCTCACCAATGCTGCATTTATTTGATCAGAAATACAGTA
>NW_015530648.1:0-589 GCF_001515645.1 Sinocyclocheilus grahami
TGTGTGTGTGTGTGTGTGTGTGTGTGTGTGTGTGTGTTTGAGTACTGATGTGGAAGAACCTGAGAACTCTGATTTACAGAGCAATCAAATGATCCCTCATCGGTCAGAGAAAGAGCACTTTGGTTTTTGTCTCTTTCATCATAACTGATTAACGCATCGGCGCGAGATGGCAGAGCTTTCACTTTTAAAATTCCTTTAATAATTAGTTCCTCTGAGGTTGCATTAAATTCTCTTTGCTGGTTTTCTCAGCATCATGAAATTGCAGAAGGCTTCTACCCAGACCAGCGAGTGGGTTCTTCCTTAAATTAGGGAGAATTATCCTTTGAAGGTCTCTGCTTTCTGGAGTAAATTACACATATGGTCCGGTATCGCTGGGCGTATTCGAAGACGATCACTCGCACCCAACGCCTGCAAGCTTTCTGCATGCTAAACTGTAAAGAGAATAATTGTACACGCTTTTGAACACCATCAGCATTAATTTGATGCATAGTAGTTTGAGGTCTATAATGCTTTCAAAGACGACGGATGCCATTTCTACACAATGCACGCAGACGGAGCACTAGTGAAGTTGCTAGTTAGTGACTCTGTA
>NW_015530649.1:0-589 GCF_001515645.1 Sinocyclocheilus grahami
AAGAGTGAAAAATTTAAAGGGGTCTGAATACTTTCCGTACCCACTTGAGCAATAGAGACCAAGGTCTGCTCCAGTGATGTTCTCGATCACTAAATCATAGGATTTTGAAGCATTGTTCCAGAACACAGAGAATCGTGGAATGGGTTGTAATAGGCTATTGTATGTAGAGATGATCAGAGGCGGTTGGATCTGTGAAGAGCAGATCTTAACCCAATGAATCTCCTGTCCAATGACAATCTCACTGTCACAGGGAAGAGTTGCATTATCTCCAGGCCTGACCACCACCTCCACCAGCGTTCCAGAGACTTCCCAGTAAATGCAACTCAGTGCAACTACATTCAACCAGAAATGATGGGTTACTCCGAGAAAAATGACGGGTGTAAAAAAAAATGCACAGTCCTTATATTGAGTGATTAAGAAATGCACATGTACAGTTATTCAGAAACCAATATTTACACTACAGATGAAATATATTTAAACCAGAAATATGAGAAGAAATCACTTACTGAGTGAAGTGATGGAAACCCACATGTGTGGTGGTGCTTGAGGGTGAGGCATATGTAACTGTCAATGTGATTTCCGCCTTTTG
>NW_015530650.1:0-589 GCF_001515645.1 Sinocyclocheilus grahami
TTGTAGATTGACATTAAGATTAAAGACGCCATCGGCCGTTATCACCAGTGTGCCACGATTCAGCTGGATTTCCAGCTTCCCGTCCGCTTCAACCTGACGTATGTGGGGTGAGTAGAGCTCAGATCGGCTGTGAACGCTCACACGGCTGTGAATCCGAGTTTAATCGTCTGAACCGCTGCAGGAGAGACGGCGATGACAAGGACCGACCCGTGATCATTCACCGCGCCATCCTGGGCTCCGTGGAGAGAATGATCGCCATCCTCACCGAGAACTACGCCGGGAAATGGTGAGGAGCACAAACCCTTTCCGTTACTCTGAACGAAAACGAAGAAATCGATTTCGGTAATTGAAATAAAGTTGAGAAAATCGCCAAATACTATAGTAGTTTTTACAGATCTCCTTCACATTAATTAAGAGGCGTTTGTAATGAATGAAATCATTTTGATGAATGGTGATTAATACTAGGTTTATTGTAGTAGCTGTGATATTTGAGTGGTTCGGGTCGGGTGCTGTCATATATTCTGTGTTGAGGAAATAATCAAGTGTTACATCTGATTTAAAACAGTCGGTTGATAGTAAAGATTTCATT
>NW_015530651.1:0-589 GCF_001515645.1 Sinocyclocheilus grahami
TTTTTTTTTTACAATTTAAAGCAGTAGAAATACATGATCACAGGAGACATTTGTGACATTTATGTTATTTTTCTGAAATATCATGCCCATTTCCACCACCTCTCAAATTATATTTTGCAACACTGTTTTGTAGAAATTACATTTTTATATATTTTTTTGGAATATTTTTTGGTGTATTAATTTCTTTTTTTTGTTGCATTTTTAATACACAATTCCATTTCACACTTTTTGCAAAAACTCTTATCTGCCTCTTACATGTTTTACACTGAAGTAAATCAGTTTGGGAGGAGTTTGGTTTTAAAAATAATATCTATTTTGTCAGTCAGTCAGTCTCTCTTTCTCTCTGTCTGGCATCACTGGAGAGCCGCTCATCTCGTGTCTGTAGTCTGGATCATAATCACTCTATTAATACTCTAATGGCGGTGAGTGCCGTCTGTCGTCTGGCTCTAATGGGCTCGTATCCGTGTGCGATCAGCAGAAATATGAACGATGTCAGTTATTCCCATTGGTTTGTGGTTCATAATGACAGACCTCACACACATTTCATCACAGAGGGCTGTAAAAGCACACTGTGCGGCAGTTAACACCC
>NW_015530652.1:0-589 GCF_001515645.1 Sinocyclocheilus grahami
TATTGCATTGCACCTGTTTTCATGTGATTTTCAAACCTTTCCACCTCACTGAACATATCTGAAGCATCTAAGCCCAAAACCCGCATGCCATTCCTCTCCCCTGACAACAATCCTTATCATTATTCCAACAGGGCGACAAAAATCAATGATTTTCTGTCAGGGGAGAGGGAGGACCAGGACGATGACAAATTCCAGTTGGCATCTTTTAAAGATCAACAGGGAGAGCAGCTATCTGTCAGTCAGAGGGAGCGAGGGGGTGAGAGATATGGAGGGAAAGGAAAGACAGAGATGCGGAGATGCATTAATAAAAAAAGAGGGAGACAGTCGAGTGGGACAGATTGTTTTACAGTATAATTAGAGTGAGAGCTTCACATTGCCAACAGCATCAGAGGATCAATGGTGGTGCTTTAATTAAAGTCTTGCCGTTCTGACTTTCCATTCCTCTGTATAGCACTGACTTAAAGAAACAGTGCTGCTAAAAATGATTGTGTTATTTAATTATTTACTTGTTGCAAACCTGAATGCTGTTTTTTATGTGGCGAATTTTTAAACTTCTTCATAAAGCTGTTTACTATACAAAGGCATAGTG
>NW_015530653.1:0-589 GCF_001515645.1 Sinocyclocheilus grahami
ATCTCAATTTTGAAAAATTGACACTTATGACTGCTTTTGTGCTCCAGGGTCACATATTATCAGTTTTTAATAATCTACTCACCTCATGTCTGACCTGTATACACGGTTAGATTTCTGTGGAAAACAAAGAAGAAATTATTTTAATCTTTAAGTTTTGTCCTTGATTATGTTGTTCTTCATGTGCAGCACGGAGAGTGTGGAAGAACTACCTTCCTGCGGTCAACGGCGTGGTTTTCCTGGTGGATTGTGCGGATCACGAGCGTCTGGCCGAATCAAAGCTGGAGCTGGATGTAAGTGTGCGCTGCTTCAGCTGATCGCAGGCAGACGCTCCTCTCTCTCTGAGCTCATCTCTGTGTTTTCAGGCTCTGCTGTCAGACGAGACCATCTCCAGTGTTCCCGTGCTGGTTTTGGGGAATAAGATCGACCGTCAGGAGGCCGTGAGCGAGATCAGACTGCGAGAGGTGTTCGCTCTGGACGGACAGAACACTGGGAAGGTCAGCGCCAGCCAATCACAGACACACGACCAGTCAAAAGATTTTGAACTGTTAGATTTTTAATGTTTTTTAAAGAAGTCTCTTCTGTTCACCAA
>NW_015530654.1:0-589 GCF_001515645.1 Sinocyclocheilus grahami
AGGCGGCTATAGAACCGCTCAAAGTCATTATATACCAATATCCCACAATAACGGAGATTAATTTCACGATTTAGATTATATATATATATATGATGTAGCGGCGGTTGAGAATCGCTACTCGGAGTGAAAGGCTGGAGAACTAACAAACATCGCGCTTAACGTTCACAATAGCGGTCGGCAATCACTTGTTATAGTTTATATTTACCAAAGCAAGCGCTTTTGTGTTGATTTGAGACGCGATGGATTAGATATCAACGCGATTTTATCACTCGCGGTTCTCCGGCGATTCTTACCTGCGTTTAGCTAATGGCGTCCAAACCGGAAGGACCGCAGCGAGGCGGAAGTTGCTCATTCTCGCGGGAAAACTAAGAGACGCCGCCTAGAAGAGAATCAAAGCTTCGTTTTTACTAAAACAACATCTTGCAGATTATTATTTTTAATGCATGTGTTTTTCTCCCCTAATAATAATAATAATAATAATACACTATTCGATTTGAAATGTGGCATTTTATTTTAATTCTGCATTCTTTCTCGGACTAAAAAAATAATAATCATAATAAAAAAAGAATATGGCACATGTTTGGAAATT
>NW_015530655.1:0-589 GCF_001515645.1 Sinocyclocheilus grahami
ATATATATATAATTTACTTCTGTTCTAATCCTATATAGTGTGTGTGTGTGTATAAAAACAAAATTAAAAATTCATTAATTAAAATTAAAGCAAAGAATGTTATATTTACATATCATATGCACTATTATGACACTACCGTGAATTCAGAAAATTCATAGAAAGAAACAAATCTGTCATGATAGTGCATGTCAGTACGATAATACAAATAATAACGCCATGCATTTAGTTCTCTCTAAAAAAAAAGGGGCAACTTTGGAGTTAAAGTATTTAGCAAATGCAGCAGATTTATTGACATAACTCGCCATTAATGTTACATACTGCATTCTCAGTATTTTATTTTTTTAAATAATTGTATTAATCTCGGTTTCAAAATACTGCAATTGTTTAATCTTTTACCAGCTTCCTCCTTAAGCATACAATACTACTATTGGGAAGTAAGCAGTTTCTTGTTACTGGACAAGTATCGTGTGATAAGTAGTACATGCGCTGGATGTTCAAAACAGCTCGCGAGTATTTGCTTTACAGGCGGTGCTGTGAAAATCTTCAACAGCACGCGATGACAGAGACATAACTATAATCTGTCAAAAAT
>NW_015530656.1:0-589 GCF_001515645.1 Sinocyclocheilus grahami
AAAAGCGCTATATAAATAAAGGTGACTTGACTTGACTTAATGTATAAAACAATTAAAGTAATGTAAAATGAAAGTCTAAAAAAAGGTCTAGAACTCTTGACTAACACATGTCTACTATAAACCATCATCATAGTCTACCTAGTTGTACCCTAGTTGCAATTCTGCAGAAAATAGGTAACGAAACCTCACTGAGTAGGCATCTGTTCTGCTTACTTGTTTTTCTTCTGTTTTTGTCTGTGCAGAAACACTTCTGCTTGAAAAACTTGACAAAAAGTCTCATAAACAAGCCTTCTCTAGCAGAGGTCATGATGAGGTGTGCTAACTTACATTAGGCAATGTGTCTAACAATTCATATTTACCGTAAGAGGGCGCCACACCTTATATACTGTATTTGGGTGTATTTGTGTAGAATGCAAAGCAGAGGAAATGACACTTTCTAGACATGTTTTCTATTGCTCATTTCAAAACACCGACCCTAACCCTAAACATTCAAATAATAAGGTGTCCACTGCCACCCAGAGAACATGAAGAAAATTACAGCCTGGTGTGTTTTTGCTGCTAAAGAGAGAAACAAGGTCAAACAAATACT
>NW_015530657.1:0-589 GCF_001515645.1 Sinocyclocheilus grahami
GAGAGCAAATCTAATCTAGAAAATGAAGTTTGAGAGAATATTATTTAAACTCGTACCTGCATTATTGAAGAGCAGCAGATGATGGATGTCCGGATCGATGTCTCTGATCTCGGTAATTACTCTCTCTACACCCGCTTGACACCCTAAATCAGCCGCAACACAGCGGACCGTCAGCCCGGACTCACCGCGGGACAGATCAGCCTTCAGCTGCTGCAGTTTGTCATCCGATCGGGCCGCGAGGATCAGAGCCGAGCCCGCTGCCAGACGAGGCGCGATGGACAGAGCCAGGGCCCGGCCGAAGCCCTTCGACGCTCCGGTGATGACGACCAGCGCTTTACCGAAACCCGTAACAGCGCTCATCTCTCCCGGACACACGCTGCTCTGGTTCCCTTCCCTGCTGTTAGCGAGGCGATCGATTTGTCACGCCCCCGGAAGACAGGCGACAACAAGACACGCCCACTTCAGATGAAAACACACCAACTTTATACGTTATCATTCTACAGTTTTATTTGTTTGTTTGTATGAAAGAGACAGTTCTGAGTGCATGAATGTGCAAAGTGGGCTGTCTCAAACTAGAAATATTTTTTTT
>NW_015530658.1:0-589 GCF_001515645.1 Sinocyclocheilus grahami
TTAATGACATAATTTTCATTTTTGGGTGAACTAACCCTTTAACAGAGCTGAACTTACTTGGTCTCAAAGTTCCAGATGCGCACTGAGCGGTCCAGGGAACAGGTGGCAATGAGCGGTTTGCGGATGCAGGTGGATAAACCTGTGATAACGCTGGAGTGGGACGAGTGAGACAGGTGCTCAAACTGAGCACAAACACCCTGATAACACAACGGGAGAAAGAGCTGAATTAGTCACAACTGGTATTATGAGTACAAACAGATCTAGGAGTAAAACACCTCTTTTATTACACTAGACATGCTGCTATTATGGGACACTCAAGCCCAGACAACTCAACAGCACAGGATTGAGGACTGTGGATTATATAGCTTTCTCCGTGTGTACAGGTAGCATTTCTTGATGCAGCAACGGACTGTCACAATGATTTTTGGAATTACTCCTGAGCCCACGTGGCTATATTTATAACACAGTAGTATGATCATTTTTGAATGGTCTGATAATTCTCTCATTAAGTTTAGATTATAGACTGGTATTTTGGCCAGAAGTGATGGTTTAATTGTCTCAATGATGGATTTGTTTCTTACAAACTTGC
>NW_015530659.1:0-589 GCF_001515645.1 Sinocyclocheilus grahami
TATATATATTACATAGTAATTTTATATGTCTCATAGGGAGGCCATCTAAACTCAATCTGATAAAGAAATCATAGAAATAATAACAGTAAAATATGAATTAATTGTTCAATTTAAGAAATAAAATAAAAACAGAAATGTTTACAGTTAATGGTTTGATTTAGGAATGAAAATGAAAACTTTCAACATTGCAGATACAAACATAAACTTACAGAACAGAAAATTAACGATACAAATACAATTTTGTCTCTCAGTATCTTTATACCCTTACTCTTCTCTTAAGAGTCAACTGGAATGTTGGGGTGAACTGAAACACGAAGGACAGCTGGATGAAATTACATTTAATTAAATAACAATAATAACAAGAGAACATGCAAGAGACACGGAAGACAAACTGAGCAGGCAGACAAAACATCCATGTAAGGACAATACCTGACACAAAAAAAAGGCTTAAAAACTCAAGGTCTAATCAAGATAATAAGAAACGGGTTATAATAATCAGGGGAAAAATGCAAACGGGAACAAGAAAATTAATAACATTACATTTAGTAATTTACATTTAGTCATTTAGCAGACGCTTTTATCCAAAGCG
>NW_015530660.1:0-589 GCF_001515645.1 Sinocyclocheilus grahami
AAGTTACATCTAAAATTTTACTGCTGATCTACCCCTTGAACCCAAATAGCATCAAACATGTCCCTAACCTTGCCCATATCCCACCTCAATAACAGAAAGTGTTTTGCAATTAAACATAAACACAATACACTGGACCTAACAATTCATTATTTATTTTATTATTAAGTACATAGTTTTTAAAGACACCTAAAATAAAGTGGGACCACTAAAGGGAAATGAATGAAGCTCACCAGAGTTTAGACATTTTTTAAAAACAGAAACCTGTGTCATGCTTTTTCTGTTAAGTGACCACACCAGTGAAACATATTATTGGTTTGGTTTAGCACTTTGTTATGTGCCATATAAATGGTGAAGTGTGAAGAGTGTTCTTGTTTCTGTATGTTAACAGCATTGCCACATCAGTAAAAAAGCACAATGCATGGTATCTTGGGGTGTATTTCTTTATTAAAGGACACAATGCACTTCATGTTTCATGTTCATATTCTCCATATTGTGCATTTAAACTGTGTAACATACACCTATTGGATTACCCTTTACTTAAAGTGTTAGTTCAACCAAAAATGAAAATTCTGTCATTAATTACTCACCC
>NW_015530661.1:0-589 GCF_001515645.1 Sinocyclocheilus grahami
AAGTGTCAGTACAAATGCGGTTTCTGTTCTGTATTCTGCTGCTGAAGGTGCTGTGCACAGGCCATGCGAAACCATTGAAGTTGATTTGCTGTAATTGCATTTGAGCAAAATGATTTTGATGTGCGTGCAGTTTCTAATTGTCATTGCATCCTGCTTCAATAAATGAATTAGGCATGTGTTTCCTGACGTGCACCCTTTCTTGAACTCTCTGTCTATCTGCTTGATCCTTAATGTGTTTTTTAAATGCTCTACATAAGCAAAAGAAGATAAGTTGTAATGAATAATAGCTGGTGAAGAAAGCGGGAGTATTTCAGTAAAATAAATGTGTATCGTGAACAACTTTTAATCTTATGCCTTATGCCTCAGCATCTTCGAAGCAAATGCAACAGACATAGTTTGTAAGGATTTCATATTTATCATTTCTAATTTACATCTTCAAGAAAAAATCAGCGTCTGCTGTGCCACATAATCACCAGTGTTAGATGTGTCATTATAAGTAAAATAAAAAGGGATGCACCGATACCACTTTTTTCAGAACGGGTCTGATACCGATACTTTCATTTTTGGTACTCGCCGATACCGATACCTG
>NW_015530662.1:0-589 GCF_001515645.1 Sinocyclocheilus grahami
TGTCTGAAATAATACTGCTACAGAAATAAAATTGAAAGTTTAAACCTGTGCCATGTTTCATTCAAGAGAGACTGTTTTTCTTGCTGTCTGCGGTGTAATATTTCAAGGGTTCATTTTTCCTTGAGATGTGTGAGAGAGGAACATATTATTATGGAAAATCAAGGCTTTTGCCCATCTAAACCATGGATACGTCTGGTTTGAGAAAGCGACACACTTCCTCTACTTTGCGTAAAGGAAGAAAAAGACGAAAGAGAAACAGAAATGACTTCTTCAATCATTCCTCAGATTTCATAAATCATGCATGTGGCTTTTTTTTAAACTGACTAAAAGTTTTCATGAAAGTGTTGCATGTTACTATTATCATACATTTGTATGAAAGTGTGTATATATCTTTATGACCTGATTTAAAAAAAAGGGGAGATAAGGGGAGCATTCGAGAGTTTAAATGGGGGCAGGAATAATTGCAAATACATAAAGAAAGAGTGTCAGGACTACCTTTCCTGTCTCCCGCTCGAAGTCCACATATTCTCGGGTGGGCGCCTGTCGCTGATCCCCATGAAGGTTGGCTGGGAAGAACTGCAGCGAGAGG
>NW_015530663.1:0-589 GCF_001515645.1 Sinocyclocheilus grahami
TTTAACTTGCAAAATAAAATAAGATAAAAATAGACATATAATTGGTCAAATATTGACACAAGTGGATAACATAACTAAAAATAGCAGTCCAAAACTGTTTTAAAAAGAACAAAATTATTCACAAATTATAAAAACAACAAATATCTTTACTTACACAGCAAATAAAAAAAACAGACTTTGTTTGTTATACTTGCAAAATAAAATAAAATAAAAAAGGAGGAAAACAACTAAAAACAGCAGTCCAAAACTCATTCAATTTATAAAACAACATATATATTTACTAGTTCTGTAATCAAATAAAATGTATCAACCCAAATCCTGCAAAACTGTCTCTCTTTCACATATCTGTATGCATAATGCACCATCCGCCACCTGCTTGACCTCAAAAACATTTGTGCATTTTTCCATCCATTTATCAAATCCTTCCTTCAGTTTTACCTCAGCTGGTGTTCCCGAAGATTGGACAGTGCCTCCATTCCATGCATGTAGGAATATACAATCTCCAGGTCCTGCAGGGTAAGAAGAGAAAGAAAGAGAAAAGATAAAAGTCTATTCATCTGCAAAAGCACACGCTCTCCCAGAATTCTCA
>NW_015530664.1:0-589 GCF_001515645.1 Sinocyclocheilus grahami
TAGTAGCGTCTACACTGCCGGAAAGATATAAGAAGAAGAAGAAGAGACATGAGGCAAGGGAAGCTTAACACAAACAGCAGGAATCAAACTACAAAATAAAAGACACAAAAACAAGAACATGAAACAAAACCCAAACACCATATTACAACAAGATAATGGAGCGGGTCGTGTGATCCGGTGTTGGGGGACCGTTCGACAGCCAGGGATCACATACATGGAGGGTAGCGATTAGTGGCCCATGGATGTGAGGACTGGAGGTCGCGGGAAAGCAAACGACAACATTGCTGGATCAAGACAATCTGAGAGGAGATCGCATGAGTCCGTAAATTTGGAGGAAGGCGGAAGGTATGAATTGGTTAGTGAATGGGTCAGGAGAGAAGGATCTTGGTATGAAGATGATGATATGAATAGTGAAGAATGGATGGTGGTAGGGTGTGAAAAAAGAGCAGGATATAGGAAGAAGTCAGGAAGTAGGGAATATAAATATAAATAGCGTAAGCAAAAAAAGCGGTCTGGAAGAAAGTAGTTCAGAGGAAAATGAGCCGACGATTCGGAGGGGATTGGAAAGGGAAGAATTCAAGATTATACT
>NW_015530665.1:0-588 GCF_001515645.1 Sinocyclocheilus grahami
ACTGATCCTGATCAGACTCAGTAGCTCCTCTGATAGTGAGAGTGTTTCTGTTTACAGTGTAACGCTCAGACGTCTGTGACACTTGAATATGTGTGTTTGCTTTAAACCACTCATATGTCCAGTCTCTGTCAGAATCAATCACACACGTCAGATTGACTGTCTCTCCAGTGAATACTGTATTGTCTGGTGTCACCGTCAGTGTAGATCTGGGTAAATCTGTGAACAGAGGAAATTAAACTCTGAACTGAATATCTGACTTCATGTAGTTGATAGTGATACAATTGTGGTTAAAATTTACTATGTTATGATACAAGTTGTAATAAAATATTTTTATTTATTTATTTGTTTTGTCAATTCAACTGGATTTTGACATGAGAACGTTATTAAAACATTATAGAACTGTTCTAGTCAGAGGTTTCAAAAGAAAGAAAAAAAATATTTTAGAGAGCTCATTATGGTAATAATCTTCTGAGAAAATGGAAAACGTCCATCTAACTTCTAGGTTCTGTTGTCAGACGCCCACAACTAACACCATATTGAATGAACAACATTAAAGGGTTAGTTCACCCAAAAATGAAAATTAGCCCA
>NW_015530666.1:0-588 GCF_001515645.1 Sinocyclocheilus grahami
CAACCTAGTCATAGAAGCCAGGCTGGAACACAGCTGCCCTCAGACTGCTATATTGCTGCACAAATTAAATTCGATCTGGAGCATAACTATCCACAGACAGCTACACATTGAGCAGGGACTGTCCATTTAAAAGCCCTGAGGTGGGGGAACAGTCTACTCAGACCAAACTTAATATGTGGGATTCAGAGGGACAACTCACTTAAAAATACCCTGAGACCTGGGGAAGCAGCCCACTCCTCAACCCATCCGGCTTAACACAGTAAGGGACATTCCCCGAAATCAAGCTAGGAATACAGCTGTCCTCAAACAACTATGCGCCAAAAGCAATGGGCCATCCACTTAAAAAAAACAACAACAAAGAGGAGAAAAACCCATACTTATCATGTGGGATTCAGGGTGACTGCCTGCTTGGAAATCAGGGGAGGCCGCCCAACCTTACTACCCAGGCTGAGAAACGCTCTGAAGGTATCATCCCCCTTTCAGGAGCTGAGTGCAGGAGAGTGCTGGCTCACTAGCCCTGTCTATGATCCTCAGATCATGACGGGCCAGACCCCTCAGAGGTAAGAAGACCTAAACCATCTAAAAGAA
>NW_015530667.1:0-588 GCF_001515645.1 Sinocyclocheilus grahami
GTAATAATGATTGGTGAAACATTCATGCATTTAAGGGTTAAATTAAATCACGCAAATTAATGTAAGTAAATTTTTTAGGGGGACCTTTTTAATTCACTGTGATATGTTTAATTAATTTGATTTTTTCTTTTAACAAACCGACTCTTCATAAATTTCCCTTTGCAGATCAATGAAGTATCCATCCATCATACCTCTCCAACCAACATCTCAAAGATGAGAACTCCCAGACCCCACCAGTCCACTGCTCTTGTGTATGACGTCTCAGTTAAAACTTCCGGTGCCAAGAACTCAGGAGTGCCACAGAACGTACTAGTACGATCTTTAAAACCCATTCCTACATGATGGGAGATGGAATGAGTTACCCTCACATTACTGGCAAACAACACATAAATCACACAAACTTTAGTAACATTAGTAATAAAAATACATTATCTACCTTCTTTGCAAAGACCAAAATCTGCAATCTTGACATATCCCTCAGTATCTAGCAAAAGGTTATCTAGCTTCAAATCCCTGCAGTAGAAAGTTCATGACAGTCACATGTCGTTCATAAAACGTTCATAAAGTCTTCTGTTTTTACATCCAGGA
>NW_015530668.1:0-588 GCF_001515645.1 Sinocyclocheilus grahami
ATAAGACTGTTAAAACATCCCTCCGTCTCTTGCCCTCTACACCGGGAGCACGTACCCTTCCCAGCACAACTCCACCAGCCAGAAACAGCCTGCCAGCTCATTTGCCAGCAGACCGTACGCATGGCGTATTTGTGCTGCATAAATCATCCTTTCATCGCACAGTTTCTCCTGGCAGACATGTTTTTTTCCAGGTTTGTGGAGGTAGCATACCTCTGCCCTGTACTGTAGCGGCTCTGTAAACCATTGACGGATCCAGTCCAGCTGGCTGGGTGAGCAGCCCTCTCCCTGACATTCTCGCCCTCTTCTAGTCCTCTCCAGGCAATGTCTGCTGACCAAAAACAGCCTTGTTTTTATTCATCTCCTTGTTCACTCAGTGAGTACTACTTGAGTATATTAAAAAAAGAGTACACTTTCATGATGTTTCTTAACACATTTAAGTACACGTTTTAAAAGTGCACTTTGTGATAATGTCAAATTAAAAGTTTTACTTTAAAGTATATTTGTTTGTTTGACTTATTTGTGTGTACCAACCTACTAAAGCACATGTAAAATACATGATTATAATCTTAACTGCAGTGCGTTATTTGA
>NW_015530669.1:0-588 GCF_001515645.1 Sinocyclocheilus grahami
CAACCAAAATTGTAGCAAAATAATCCATTCTCATGTGTAAATGTTAACAATTAAGAGACAAATACATAAAAATACGTATTTGTAAACTAAAATTAGTTATTACAGAAAAAATGTAAAATGCTGCAACAAAACCATTTTGTAAATGTTTATTTATAAACAATTTAACGAAAAATAAATACTTTTTTGTAAACAAAAATTGTTGCAAAATGATTGTAGGTGAAAAAAAAGTTATTTAAAAATCATTTAAAATGCTGCTGCAAAGTAATCCATTCACATGTGTAAATGCACTTTAAAGAAACCTCCTTTAACCGACCATAAAAAGAGAAAAAAGTAAGACTTTTTGCTCACATAACTTGCAAAGACAAAGTACTAATAAAAAAATCTTGAATGAAAGAAGACCATATTCAAATAAAACAATTAAATAATTGTGTTACTAAATAAATCTATGATTAAAGGCAATATCCCATGAGAACAACCATTATCGCTCTAAATGTTTAAATAATTTGTTTTTAAAATCTTAAATACACGTTCGGATAAATCTAACATAAATTAACTGATAACTGATATTTAGTTGACATCTAAAAAAAA
>NW_015530670.1:0-588 GCF_001515645.1 Sinocyclocheilus grahami
TTGACTTTGTTGACATTATGGCATCATAGTCACTACGGAATATCACGTCTTCATTTTGGCTTCATTCAACACCAGACAAGATTCAGGTGTTGACTGACTGCCCTTCACACTTGTCTAGCTGTTCTCAGAAGGCCGGGTTTTGAGACACGGTGTGTTTGTTTGTGTGGCGAAACGAGAAGTCTTCCCCTGGTACAGGAGCTCTTAATTTCATTAACTAAGTCTCACTCTAATCTAATTTATTCTGTTTTCGCACAACATTTAGTTCATGTTCACTCACACTCACACTGGCACACTGACCCAGTTTCATGCCAGTGATACATGCCTGTTCTTGTTGGTACCTGAGCAGCTCCATCCAGGTGTTGGCATAATGCAGTTCTTGGCGTGTTCTTAGAAGAGGGGAAAAAAAAGATTAAATGTGTTAATGAGTATTTCAGAGGCACGAATGCTTCACTTCGATTAAGCACAGTTTTACAATGGAATGTTACAGGGTGTGTACCTCATGTGTGTCCGTGTGTGTGTGTATGTGTATCAGGTGTGCACTTAGTTTTCAGCAGTGTTATTATGCTGTCAGTTTTGTATGTTGTCACC
>NW_015530671.1:0-588 GCF_001515645.1 Sinocyclocheilus grahami
CTGCAAGTCATTCTCAAGGCAACCTATAGATCTATGAATAAACAGCCCGACAGAAGTAGTAGTTGTGTGTCAACATAAAGAATTGCTGTAGTGTAGCAAAAGCTTTGGGGGCAGACGGTGCAGGGCGATTTATCACACAGGAGCTTTTTCACTTTCTTTCTTTTCTGAATGGAAGTAAAGCACTTAGGGTCTAGGTTGATTTATATAACAGAAAGAAATTAAATAAGTTTGAAAGTCATCTTATTGAAAAGGTGGCGAAAAGTTTGTAATAAGGTGATACACACACACAACACTTCAGCATAATAGATGATTCTGCTCAGCATGTGTAATACACTTACTGTAATTTCCTATTCATTTAAACGCAAACACATTATGTCTAAAAGATCATTAAGAACTACTACAGTCAATTATTACACTATTAATCTTCATTCACATGCTTATGAGTGGAGGTCAATCATAATGTATATCCAAGACTGTACTGTAAACTGTTCTGTTAATGTTACACTGTTTAGAGCTGGTATAAAAGCATAAAGCAGAAGCATTTTCTTAAATCAGATCCAAAGTAAAATATATTTCATCAAATAAAAT
>NW_015530672.1:0-588 GCF_001515645.1 Sinocyclocheilus grahami
AATTAATTAATTAATATCCGTGCATAAATGGGGCGGAAAAAAACAGCTATGTTTTAGGAATCAGGTAACAACATAACAATTCTATGATATTTCCAGGTTTTAACCGTGGCAACCCTGCTCTAGGACTGATTCCAGGTTTTTAACATAGGCTACTTCATATTAGAAACAGTTAATTAGCAGCTAAAATATTCAGTTAATTTATATTAATCTAATGAGTTCCCTTGTTGCTGAATATTTCATAAAGTCTGTCAAAATATAAGAAGTACGGTCCAATAAAAACGTGCCTCGATTAATTTGTCATCTGTACAATTGTCCATCAGTGAAAATGATTGAATGTTACAATTAAATGCACTAATTCAGAGTTAAAATATTATTATTTGCCACCCTGACTGGAACATGTGGATTAAAAATGGCTTAATACACATGTGCTCTGATTCAAATAGACTGAACAATACAATATGAAAAATACTACTCAAACGTTCTACAAGATAATACTTCAAATGCTAATATTTCAATATTTAATCTCCCCCACAAAGAATTGTCTCCAAGTTCTCTTTTTAAAGATTTGTGATCTCATATTATGCATTT
>NW_015530673.1:0-588 GCF_001515645.1 Sinocyclocheilus grahami
CCCCCAGCGACTTAACACTGCTTCTGTGCTGCAGGGACACATTTAGGAGGAATAATGACATTGATTCAGTCAAACACTATAAAAATGCCACAGACTTTCATGAATTATTCTGAGTGATGATGGAAATGAATCACTGAATCAAGATTCTGAATTGATTCACTGAAATTAATTCTGGAACTGATTCATGGAAACCGATCACAATATTTACAAGAGTTAATGGCTAAATAAAAACTGCATAAATGTTGAGGTTTATCATGTAAGCGCATGGTGAAAATCCACTGAATGTGTCGTACTTTGACGTTGTGGCTCCACCGATCAGCAGAGGAGTCTTCAAGCCCAGACGCTCCATTTCTTTGGCAACATGAATCATTTCGTCCAGTGAAGGCGTGATGAGACCCGACAGGCCGATGATGTCTACAGACACAGAGCGTCACACATGTGAAGAGTCCTTCAGTGAGGAGAACATCAGCCGAGAGCCGCAGAAACTGACCTGCTTTGTTGTGAATGGCCTCCCGCAGGATCCTGTCGCAAGGAATCATCACTCCCAGATCAATGACCCTGAGACGACACACACACACACACACGGTC
>NW_015530674.1:0-588 GCF_001515645.1 Sinocyclocheilus grahami
GTTCCAGGATCAACAAGGATGTTGATCCAGGAACATGTTGTACTATGGTGAAATCACAGTCACCTCTAAAGCATCTAGCCAAAATCACGCAGCTATTGAGCATTATTGCTATTGGTGTTATTGGGCATTAGTTACATTAGTTACAACGCTACTGTTGTTTGATGGGCTTTGAAAGTGACCTGTTGTTGACAACAATGTTCATTTCACATCACATATCATAACAAGACAGCATCAAACAACAAGAGAGGCTAGCCCAGTATATTCTCTTATGTATTTAGTTAGGTACAGTATAATATTATACTGTACCTAACTAAATACATAAGAGAATATACTGGGCTAGCCTCTCTTGTTGTTTGATGCTGTCTTGTTATGATATGTGATGTGAAATGAACATTGTTGTCAACAACAGGTCACTTTCAAAGCCCATCAAACAACAGTAGCGTTGTAACTAATGTAACTAATGCCCAATAACACCAATAGCAATAATGCTCAATAGCTGCGTGATTTTGGCTAGATGCTTTAGAGGTGACTGTGATTTCACCATAGTACAACATGTTCCTGGATCAACATCCTTGTTGATCCTGGAAC
>NW_015530675.1:0-588 GCF_001515645.1 Sinocyclocheilus grahami
TTTGGTTATTTTAATTGTGATGATTTTGGCTCACATTTAACAAAGCTCACTGTGTAAACTGTTTTTAGAACTGTGACCTGAGTTTGAAGAAATGTGTCAAATCGATTGAGAAAAACTGTAAATAAATAAATGGGCACAAAATATTGATTTGTTACATTTATTTTATTAACTTATGCCACAGACTAGTATGATAAATAAAACACAATCATAGCTATGGAAGAAGCATGGAACATGTATTGAACAGTCAGATATACAATGATGTTATGGATTATTCATAACTATTCGACTGTTTAATGCATATCAACTGTTGGACATTGTTAGTAGATAAATAAATTAAGGGTGTGAAAATATCTCTAAAAAACTCTAAAACTCCAAAAGCGTTTTCAGTGAGTTACTTTCTTAAAGTTTACAGGCCCAAAAGCTCCCATAGTAGACAAAGTACTCAGTATCATAATTCTTTCCAACTGTATATATTCAGAAAGCTCTATTTAACTGATGTGACAGCTTAGTTCCCTTTCGTGGAACTTCGAACTGCGTCCTCTTGGGGTCGCTATGGGGAACGCCTCGTCATGACCCGTGTCTGAAGCC
>NW_015530676.1:0-588 GCF_001515645.1 Sinocyclocheilus grahami
AAGAAGAAATGTGATAAAATGTGACACTGAACAGTGGAGTAATGGTGCTGAAAATTCAGCTTTGCCATCATTTATTCAGAATATAGTAAAATTAATAAGTTATTTTAATTGTTATAATATATTACAATATTGCTTTTTCAGTTTTCAGATTTGATCAAATAAATGCAGCCTTTAAGAAATTTATTTCAAGAACATTACAAATCTGTTGAGCAATAGTGTGAAAAGTAGGAGTTCATTAACATTTAATCTTACTGCTATTAATATCAGTAAATTTATCATTTAAAATAAATTATTTACTTTCAAATGTGCATTTTTGTTGGACAAAATTTGCATTTTTTTTAGGACTTGCACTTACATCATGCTTTTTTCTGTTTATTAATTTTCATTGTGTCAATATGATGGTTGCTAGTTCTCATTTTTCACATTTTCAGTCCCTGAATGAACCACATTTTCTTTCCACTGCCCATATTTACTCACTGCGCCCATTATGACCCATTATTCTCACTTTTACTCCTCCACTTCTCTTTCATTCTCACCCTGCTGATTTGAGTTTCAAGGCTGACTCACTGCTTCTATAACATTCAATCC
>NW_015530677.1:0-588 GCF_001515645.1 Sinocyclocheilus grahami
TGTGCGATGTGCAGATGTTCCATTGTGATGGATCTATTATCCAGCTGTTACAAGATAAATGAATGATCTCTCCTATTTTCCATGCCTCTAGAAAATTTAAATTGGGAGGAGGTGGTAAAGTAGGGGGTGGGGGGGGTATCATCCGGGCTGCATTATAAGGGTTGTTGGGATGGCCATTCATTTAAGAAAGAGTAGAAACTCTGGCAGCTTGGGCTCACTGTTTCCACGTTATCATTCAAGCCTCAGTCACTTTCCCGGAACGACCACACACTCAGGTTATGCCACCTTAATTAGGATTCATGGCAAAATAGATGCAAGGAAACATCCAATACCTCTCATTGTTTCACTGTAAATTTATTGTTATTTGGCCAATCATTTTGCCAGGAGTGATATTATATTACCAGTCTGCCAACATATTTGTAGCTCACCAACTTATCAGATGGATCAATATTGGGGGTTTAAAGAGAATGGACATTGAATAAAGGCGATAGTTGAGGTCCCATTAAAGTTGCAATAAACTCAAAATTCTCTGCAGTATCAAAGTACAACCGGCTCAATGACATGACAATCATGTTTGTTGTCTTTTTT
>NW_015530678.1:0-588 GCF_001515645.1 Sinocyclocheilus grahami
ACATAATGCATCTCACTCTGGACTACAACTCCCATACATAGCTGTCTTAAAGCGGCAACTCCTTTTTCCTCTCTACTACCCCCACTCTGGATGGTGATTAAACTTAACACCACTCCAGCACCATGGCATGACTGATACAAAATACATCACACACATTAACAAGGATATTACCATAGATTCACAGTGTTAATAGAAGGTAAGTACATTCAACACAATGTCTACCCATATTTCTTTTTTTCATGTTCGTTTCTCTCTTCTTTTTTTTATTATTTTTTTATCAACAGTCCGTAGGCAGCTCCATTGTCAAAGCACACAGTCCATTCAAGCAACTCCACTCAATGTGCCTCACTGGCCGATATATATTCCAACCCCACGTGATGGGATAAACAGTCCATAAGGTAAAAGGATAGCACAGTGCTGGGAGGGGTTAAAGAGTAGCTTTGTAAAGGGGGTCCTTCATTGAAGCAATAGTAATTCAGTCCCAACATGACTAGTGATGTAGTTAGTTAAGGCCAGCTGAGTGACCGATTGACTTCTCCACTACTGGCCTGCAGAAGGAAAAGAGGAAAACAGCCATTGCATACAAAT
>NW_015530679.1:0-588 GCF_001515645.1 Sinocyclocheilus grahami
CAGCCTGGTGGACATTCGTACCTGATTAAAGATTTACCAGACATGGAATGATTCATAGTAGAATGACCAAATCACATTTGTTTGTAGCTGATGTGCGAATCCACCCATTTTACCTGTTACAAGTAGTTCCTTTGCACTGATCACGTAATCTAGTATCACATGCTACTTGCTGAGCTGCAAAAAATAATAGTAGATGTCAATATATAAACACAGGAGTGTAGTTTTTTTCTGTTTTTTTTTTCCAGAATATAAGAGAACATACATTTAGTATCTATGCAAACATACTTTCTGATGGCACCCAGTAAAGACTTTACAGTCCTGTCCAGTTAAGTCAACCAATGAAATTTATCTTGAGTCAGCCAGTGAAGTTATCTTACACATCTGGGAAGTACTGATGACTTCGATCCTCTCAATGTTCTCGTTGGGAGAAGGTGTCGGGGTCTCATCTCTGTAGTGGGTGTCGTGGTTTCGAACTGGCTCAGGTTCTGGTTCAATATAGTTATTTTCCTCTGTCTCAGGGGTGTAATGATAATGACTTCCATCATCTGAAGAGAGCACAATTTAATTACATTTTTCAAATGATTCAGG
>NW_015530680.1:0-588 GCF_001515645.1 Sinocyclocheilus grahami
TGACAAGCATATGTGTCTTAATTGCATTTTTTAAATAAAATAAGAAACATCTCATCAAAAAAACAAAAAAACAAAACAATGCAGCGATGTGTTAGAGGACAAAATGTTGGGTTTAAGATTTATGAGGTAAAATAAACAGTGCTGTATGTCATAGTAATGCTATATAATTATAATATGATGTGTAGTCTGAGCTGCCATGCACAATGAAGCCTCATCAGAAGGTAACACATAAAGCTGAGGATTAACCTCAAGTAAACTAACTCTGGACCTCAGGTTCATGGAGAAAGTTGCTATTAAAGTTCCCCCAGTTTTGGGGACTGAAAGTTGCAGTTAACGGCTAGGATAACTTACTAAAAGTTTTGTTACTAAAGTTGCTTTCTGGAATATCCTGCAGGAAAATGTGACTCTTGCCATTTACTCTTCTTTCTTTTCTGTTTATCTGAGGATGCGAATATCATGCGGTCAATGAGGCTATTTGACAGTGTCTTTTAAGAGTTTCTGCCCGGCTGTGGATTTCTGCACAACATTCTTCTCTCTCCATCAAGAAATTATATATATACAGTGGGTACGGAAAGTATTCAGACCCCC
>NW_015530681.1:0-588 GCF_001515645.1 Sinocyclocheilus grahami
GTTATACGTTGTCTTCCTCTTTCTCCCTCCTCTCTCTGTCTTTCTTGATGTAATAAAAGGTTGGAGATGCTGAAGCTCCATCTCTCATCACGATTCAATGCTCAGCTACATCGCAGATGCCTGGAGACCATGACTCCTGCCAGACTTTCAGGCTAATTACATTCAATCCTTTCACACTTATTCAGCCTACTGTTCAATAATGAACATTTTCTGTGAAGAAATAGAAAAAAAAATGTAACGTTGACACTGACATTTGATCTACAGTTGCATATTGTCACGTCTGGGCTTATTTTCTGAAAGGATTAATTTACAAATCAGTATTTTGTACTAACAAAAGAATGTAGCTGGAAAGTCACATTTTCTTGGAATCTAACCAAAAATTTGTACCGGGTTTTAGGTTATGAGCAGAGCAAAGACAAGGACAAGTGTCTGTTGAAAGATAAAACTGGAGTAAGACAGAAGGTCCTTGTGTCTTTGCAGTCATCTCTGTCTCTCATCTCAGAGACTTGTGGCCTCACTTGCGTCACTTGCTCACTTTTTTTCCATTGAATTCTTTTGGTGGATATGACAGTCTATTTTTAGATGAAC
>NW_015530682.1:0-588 GCF_001515645.1 Sinocyclocheilus grahami
TATTTAAAATTGTAATAATATTTCACAATATTACTGTTTTTACTGAAGAATCCTGAAAAATAAAATGTTTCACGATTTACGCTAAAATATTCGGCAGCACAGCTGTTTTCAACATTGATAATAATTAGAAAGAAATAAAATAATTAGAATCATAGAAAAATACATTACAGCACAACGGCATCATAGCATCCTTGCATCTTATCACCGTAGCACCGTAAAACTACAAAGAAAGAGAGAAAAAAAGCATGCATAGATATCGAACAACTATGTGAGACGTTCACACATTAGCTGTGGATTTTTAACACTGTTTGAGATTAGTTAACAATATCATAATTACAATAAACCAAACATGAAATACAAAACAAGAACCATAACACACTCAGGTCTGCTTACCAAAGGCATACTAAACACTTAAAAACTAATCATTTTCATCCCGAACTCATGTACTTTTCCCTTTTTCGCATATCCTTTACAGCTGTTGTGCCCTCTACTGGTGATGCCAAGCAGAACAAATTATTATTTTTAAAATTTTTAATTTTTAATTATTAGGGATGCACGATATATCGGCCCATATCGGCTCATTTTTTC
>NW_015530683.1:0-588 GCF_001515645.1 Sinocyclocheilus grahami
TACTTTGCATTCTGTGCAACTGTATTAAGTGTGTGCATAATATATACTGTGGCACTTAAGTTACAATTAAAAATGTATGCATGCGTTGCACAAAAATACTATTCTATACTAATACTATAATATGCTAATTGTACGTCATCATCATAGCATTTGACTTCACAGCAACTGTGAAAACTCTGCACCATAAACCAGACTGACATTTCAAGTTCCCCAAAACAACAGTTTGAACTTTCAACCAGATAAACTGAACTTTGACGGGGTCCAAAGCATCTAGCGTTTTATTGCTCAAGGTGTATGAGACAAGTGTAACCCACATGGTGGTGGTTTTTCCTGCTCCGTTGTGTCCTAAAAACGAGGTGATGTGATCCTGATAGAAGTCCAGACTGAGTCCGTCCACGGCCAGTTTATTTCCCGTCTTATAGACCTTCACCAGGTTTCTGATACAAACTCCAGGCTTCATTCCTGGCGGAGGCTTTTCCAGGTAACCTGCGGCACACACGTTCATTCAGCTGGATTCTGACGGGGAATTGTCTGTTCAGATCTGCATGCTGTGTGTGTGTGTGTGTGTGTGTGTGTGTGTGTGTGTGT
>NW_015530684.1:0-588 GCF_001515645.1 Sinocyclocheilus grahami
TTAAATACAAATACACAATACTGTGTGGGAAAATGTATTTAAAATGCAAATACAAAATACTTTGTGGAAATTGTATTAAATACTAATACAAAATACTGTGTGGAAAAAAATGTATTTAAATACAAATACACAATACTGTGTGGGAAAATGTATTTAAAATGCAAATACAAAATACTTTGTGGAAATTGTATTAAATACTAATACAAAATACTGTGTGGAAAAAAATGTATTTAAATACAAATACAAAATACTGTGTGGGAAAAAAATGTATTTAAATACAAATACAAAAAATTGTGGAAAAATTTATTTAAATACAAATACAAAATACTGTGTGGAAAAACTTGTATTTGTATTTAAATACATTTTTCCACACAGTATTTTGTATTTGTATTTAAATACATTTTTCCACAAAATACTGTGTGGAAAAATGTATTTAAATACAAATACAGTATTTTGTATTTTGAAAATCAGGTATCCCTATAGGCTGAAATCTATCTGGACCTATTCTGGAAAAAACAAACAAACAAAACAAACAAACACAAACACACATTTCAATGTGTACAACTGCTTAGAAACTTTTGTTTTCAT
>NW_015530685.1:0-587 GCF_001515645.1 Sinocyclocheilus grahami
AAGTCTGAGAGCGAATTTATACGGCAAGTTTGTTGCGATCAGAGGTACCGTGGTGAGAGTGAGCAACATTAAACCGCTCTGCAGTAAGCTGGCGTTCGTCTGTAACAGCTGTGGAGACACACAGAGCGTCACGCTGCCTGATGGGAAATACGCCATACCCATTAAGGTACAGCGTGCTTCAAGCTTCAGACTGTTTATTACTTGTTTAACAAATGATATTAGTCAAGTTTTGTACCATTTCACCCATATGTAACAATGCAGTGAAAAAAATACAGATACAATTTGATGTATTGCACACAGTAAATAGTAACTGTAACAACTGTTTGCTGTGTTGAGTGATGTCTAATGTAGTTTTTTTATTTTTTTCCCTCTTCTCAGTGTTTACAGACTGAATGTCGTGGTCGGTCGTTCACTCCAAACAGAAGTTCACCTTTAACACTCACTGTCGACCGGCAGACAGTAAAGTATGTAAATGTATAATTATGTGAATGAAAATTTATCTGAGCAGAACACATTTTTTTTTGTGTGTAAAATATAGTCCACTGAATGTCTAATCAACAAATATATTAAGTTTAATTTTATTTTTT
>NW_015530686.1:0-587 GCF_001515645.1 Sinocyclocheilus grahami
CATACATATCCATCAATGGCCTTCACAGTGTCTCCTCTCTCACACGTATGCTATAACACATATAAACACACCCTCACACACTGGAGAATTCACAGTATGTTCTCCACTTACAGCCGGAGACAGAGTCTGTCTGCAGGAGCTGGACATCAGTGACACTTTACTATCCCTGTCTGGGACACACAGAAAATGGACACAGATTCTCTGTGCTTTGGTAATATTCATGCCATGAATCTAAATGTGGGATGATGGGAAAATGTTTGCATGTGCATAATGTTTACAGTTCAGTTTATCAAGGTGAACAATTGTTTATTATAGAATATGAGATGTTTGCATGTTTAAAATTTGCTGTAATATCTCTTATAAAGCATATGGAAAAAGTCTTTATAATTTAATGCAGTTCGATAAGAGGCAGACTTCAGTTTCTGAACATAGTCAGTGCTTTTGTCACTTTGTTCAGGGGTGTAAACTAGATATTCTGTTAAAGTTAAGATATGTTTACACAAGTATACTTTATTATTTATTTAACCAAACATTTCATTTAATGCAGGGCTGTCCAAACTCGGTCCTGGAGGGCCAGTGTCCTGCAG
>NW_015530687.1:0-587 GCF_001515645.1 Sinocyclocheilus grahami
ATGCTAATTCTGTGGAATTCTTTAGTCTTCTACTTTGGAGTGTCGTAAATATCATGGTACATTAGTCATTTAGAACCATTCACTGTGCACTTCCTAGCCAGTTATGCCCAGAAGTGGCTTTTAAAATTCTTTAAGTGTGGTAAAAACACTGTAAAGTCTCATCCTCAGTGTGCATCAGAAATCAGGTCTCCACACTTCATCTCTTACTCTCTGGCTGTTTTCCCTCACAGGAACCCGGATGGTGACCTCGGCCCCTGGTGTCACGTCTATAAAGGGTCTCAGATGACCTGGGAGCTCTGTGACGTCCCTAAGTGCCGTAAGTCTGCACTGCTGCCGTGATTTTATTAGTCACTGATCTACGAGCACATGACTAACTGATGCACTTCACTGTTCAGTCTAGAGTAATGTAAGATTTCCCCGCACAAGGGTTCTCATTTGTATAATTTCCACTACTTTTGAGAAGACAAGTTTACAGCTTTACGGTCGTATTGCACCGACATAAAAGCTTGAGGATTTGAAATTAGTATTATTTTGGTATCAGAGAGATTCTATTTTTTTTTATTCTGTTTTATTTAGTATTTTAATTT
>NW_015530688.1:0-587 GCF_001515645.1 Sinocyclocheilus grahami
AAAAAAAAAAAAAGTTAAAATATCAATTGGGCTATCAAAAAATTAAGTTAGTGTGCTACAATAAAAAAAATATATAATTCATATTTACAAAAAAATTATACCTTATCAATTGTCACTTATTTACAGTGTTAACACACTCCAAAAGAACACAAATCTCATCCGAGATGATGCTTAAATAAGAGTGGTTTACATACCATGTTAATTCACATTAAGAAATAATTTACACTTTTCCACTTACACGCTAAGAAAGGAGAAAAAAAACATACTGACTATTTTTTTTAAATGCTTCCTGATATACAAAAGAGTGCAAGAGTTTTCTTTCCCATAATTAACAGTCATCTCTTAGTAGTTCTAAACAAAACGGATACGAGGACCTGAAGCACACAAAAGACATTCAAAAAGCCCCAGACTGCATAGAAACAGCACATGTGACATCATGGGGAACCGGGAAGTGCTCACATATAAAAGCATTATTTATTTAAAAAAAAAAAGCTGTAATAGTAATACAAATAAATTCTTAATGAGCCCCTAAATACACAATTTCTTGATTGTGGCCGAGATAGCAGCAGCAGCAGCAACTTGGTCCC
>NW_015530689.1:0-587 GCF_001515645.1 Sinocyclocheilus grahami
GGAGATGTTGAGAGCGGTCAGGGCAGTGATGTTAGCATCATCTATGTTTTTGACAATATTGTCATACACAGTCAAGGCGTTCAGGGCTTTCTGTACATGTCCATTTGCATCACTTCCTTTCAGATTACTAAATAAAAGAAATAAGACCATAGCGATTGTCATCTGAGTGCTGGAATGATGCAACAGCCATTTTGTGATACCCATGGATGAAAGTATATCATACAGCTAGAGAAATATCATTAGTCATTTCTGGTTTGAAACTCACTACTGAAGTTCTTCAGCGTGTCTCTGCAGATCATCAGCATGATCCTCGGCTCTCAGAACTAGATCTCTGTCCGACTGAGACAACTTCTCTGTCTTTCTCTCCAGTAACACACGAGCCCCATCGATTTCTGCATGCTGTTCTCTCACATTCTATACATACAGATTGAATAAGACACCAGTAACAATAAATACATTCATTAAGGTTTAAAGGGGTTATTGGCAATGTACTGTACGTTTATGTTCTTCAGCTTATATATTTCAAAATGCTATGCCATTTCATTGTATAAATGTTATTGTGTCTAGAGCTTACAACACAGAAATCC
>NW_015530690.1:0-479 GCF_001515645.1 Sinocyclocheilus grahami
TGCTCGAGCTTTCAAGTGGAGCTATTCATCTCTCTTCGCCTTCACTGGCTTTTATGTCATTTGCACATCATCTCGAAGCACCGTCCCTCATTATTATTCTCCTCTCATGTCTTCAGCTGTCAGTTTTTGCCATTGACCCTCAAGCCTGATATCCTTATTAAGGTTGTGATGATACTAAAATTTCAGTAGTCGATACCAATACCAGTGAAATTTCACGATTCCCAAAACCAATTTTAATACCACAGATAAAACTAATATGCTATTCAACACACTCTTCAAATGAAATATTAATATAACAGGGGTGTTATCTCAGAAAAGGCAAGGGGGGCAGCACTGCCCTCCAAAATAAAGTGAATGAGAATGTGAAAATGTTTAAAAATGCATAACTTGATGAGAATGTGTGTCATGGTTTTAATGCATAAATGTTTATAAACGTTGTCATATAAATATAATTTCGGTTGCTTATTGATAGCCCCAAA
>NW_015530690.1:19830-20417 GCF_001515645.1 Sinocyclocheilus grahami
ACCCAGCACTGGGTTGTATTTAACCCAGCATTTTTTAGATTGTATCATCTCCCTTAATTAAAAGTAATGCTTCCAGTAGGGCCATAAAACAGCTAAAAGGTGCATTCGTATTGACTCTAAAAAGTTTGTGACCTTGCAGCACTTTAAGTAGATGGCTAATCTCATCTCCTTGCGTTTACCCTGCACCCTTGTTTCCGGTCGCAGTCTAGTTTAGAGCACTTGCTGTGTTTGTCCATCACCCGTTTGAGAGAGAATAGAAGGCGGCCACGAGGCCTGCTTCCCATTAATCATCTCAATGAGCTTTTGTTACTTTTATCCCAGAACGGGTCAATCAAACCGAGATGCTTTACCGCATTGTCTTTTGTCTGTGTCTTTCACCAGGGCCTCTCATCAAATATTCATAGCTTTTTCAATAATTTATCTCTCGTACACCCTTATCTTGTTTTAGGACACTCGTGCATGTGATTAGTAAACTTCTGAAAGTGTGCTATGTATGTAAATGAGGCCGACATTTTCAACGAGACCAGCTGAGAGTTTATAGCTGCTCGAGCTTTCAAGTGGAGCTATTCATCTCTCTTCGCCTTCAC
>NW_015530691.1:0-587 GCF_001515645.1 Sinocyclocheilus grahami
TAGAAATGAGCTACAGGACAAGACAAAACAGAGAGAAAGGGCAGTGATGATTCCTTTCACCACAAAAATAGAGAAACTTCAACACCCATAATGCACTGGGCTTGATCCGGCTGGGACACAAAAAAGTGGAAGTTCAATCTGTAGTTTTGAAAAATTGACAATACAAGCTGGTTGAACATCAGCACACTTGTGGTTTAAATCCTCTCTCACTGACTGGTGCGCTACTGACCCATGATGAGGATGGTGTGCCAGCCTCTGCAGGACAGATCAGGCACGTGGTGCAGGGAACCGAAGATGGGCCGAGGAAGAGCGGGACAGACCTCGGAGCCGAAGCCTTTATCAGCAGGCATCCCCAGACGCCCGTTCCCTGCGTTTCCCCACGCGAAGATCTGATTATCTGAGGAAAACACAGACATCACAGCACTGCAGCCAGCCTTTCACATTCATACATTCAGATACTTATAACAGAGATGCAAACAGGTACGAGGGAAAAAGGTGAGATCATTGCACGGATCGGGGGCATGCTCCACACGGAATATTGTTTTTAAAGATATTTGCTTTACATGCTCATTTGTAGTTACTTTAAG
>NW_015530692.1:0-587 GCF_001515645.1 Sinocyclocheilus grahami
TTTACTCTGTAGTGGCATCTTTATATGGCTTTATTAATTAAACTCTCTTCTTCTTCTTCTTCTTTTTCTTATTATTATTATCATGCTTACTTTTTTTTAGCAATACTACAAATGATTTGGATGTAGCCTAATTCTAAATGTAGAAATATGTCATGCCAAATAAAGCACCTTCAACTGAAAACCACCTACTGAACTGATGTAAATCTATGAACCATATAGGTCCTATACTTACATAATAAATCATCTGGCAAATCATCTCATGCAGATGAATGCATATGATCAGGAGCTGTTTTCCAGCTCTAATTAAGCCTACATTAACTGTTCTTAATTTTGTGTGTCCTGTGTTAATGAAGTACATTAGGTCTTAAGTTTCTCCAATCCTTATTTCCCTTTTTTTTTTTTTTTGAAAGTATGTACAGAATATGCTTCTTTTAACATGAAATCTTTACATGAGAATATAATTTGCTCAAACAGTAATCATTTATAGCATTTAAATATACCTTGGCCTAAAAAACAATCCCATGTTGTAGCAAAAAAAAAAGAACTGAGAAAGTTAGTCGCAAAAGAGCGACCAGTGGGAGGAATGA
>NW_015530693.1:0-587 GCF_001515645.1 Sinocyclocheilus grahami
TAGTCAGCTATTCCCATTTCTCAAATGGGCATCGACTCATATTACCATGGCAACAAAAAAGATTACATTTGTGATAGTGGCATTGTGAGCTACTTGGTGGAATTCCAGAACTCACCTCTTTAATCTCTGTGACTTTCAGGGAAATCACCTGCATACTACGTATGTATAAATTAATGACAGCTCAGCACTGAATGATCAGTGAGTGACATCATATTTAGCGGTTTTCATCCCTTTTTCCAGTATTAAATAAAATGTAAGTATATTTTTAATCAGTGTTTCTCTAATCAGGGGGGATTCACTAAAAAACACTTGCATTGTTTTACTGCAACAGTAACTATCACATTTCAGCTGTCTTGGTTCTAGAAGTATTTTTCCCGTATTCGCTTGCTTCATCCTGATTTGTTTGCCTCTAGTTTCCAGTTGGTGGGTTTTTATATTTAGGATTCATGGGTATGCAGTTTAGCAACAACAAAAAAAAAGAAACCCTGGTTGATTGCGTCAACAAAGGCATGTATCATCGATTAATAGTAGGTCTCACAGTAGGTCTGTCTTGTAAGGCTGCAATGGAATCGTTAAAAATCAATTAC
>NW_015530694.1:0-587 GCF_001515645.1 Sinocyclocheilus grahami
TTTTTTTTAAATGTCACTTCCTGTGAGATGATGTTAATTTGTGACACAGAAAAGACGTGACTACCAGTTAAAAACAGCACTATAAGAGCTCTAAGGCGGTGATATATACACATATAACGTTAGAGTACACAGCAGAGAAACCTGAAGGATCTGAGCATTCCTCTCCTTCGCTGCTTGAGACATCAAACACTGCTGTTTCTTCTTAGCCTTCTGCTGTTCATAGTGTGCTTCCATCTGCTGCAGCAGTAATGCTCTTTTCCCCAGTCTACATGAGACTAATTACAGTCATTAAGCCGTGTAGTTTCAAAACAAGGAAT
The DNA here is from genome assembly GCF_001515645.1 of Sinocyclocheilus grahami. Taxonomy (NCBI): domain Eukaryota; kingdom Metazoa; phylum Chordata; class Actinopteri; order Cypriniformes; family Cyprinidae; genus Sinocyclocheilus; species Sinocyclocheilus grahami. The sequence goes on from NW_015530694.1 coordinate 318, forward strand.
GAATGATTACAATTATGACTGAGAGTGGCTTTTTAATCGACACCTGCAGCTCTGTTCTCAAGAACAAACTGAACGGACTCACATATCTTTATGTTTCTGACTGAGTTCAAACTCTTCGTGTGTATAAGAGGCCATCTGATGTAGTTTCAAAGACATGGAAAGAAAACTCAAACTATGTTACCTGACTGAAACGTTATCAAAAGATCGCTACAACATGCATTAAAAAAAAAGAAGAAAAAACAAAAACAAACAACGTCACATTGTCATAAC
>NW_015530695.1:0-587 GCF_001515645.1 Sinocyclocheilus grahami
TAAATGTAGAGCACAAATTCTGAGTATGGGTCACCATACTTGGCCTCACTTTACTTCACTCTTGTGTTTGCTGGATTGTTTTGTTCTGTAGGCCTTATTTTGAATGCACTTCTGTCATGCTCTTTGTGCTGTACACCAGAGTGTTTTGTGCCTTTTTGCCTGCAACCCAAGCTCATGTATCTTGATAAAGCTGGCCATACACTGTGTGATTGGAGCAATGTTTTTGTTAAAGATCAACTCTCACTGTATGAGTAAATTGTATGCAATATAAAGTCAAAGCTCACTATTTATGTGCTCATACTATACGGTCAGATTGTCAAGCTGCGACTTGACTGCTCACACTATACATGTGAAATAAACATGTAGGACCCCTGTGCAATAGCCTCATGAGGAGTGACCAAAATTTCTGACAAGTCAGAAATTCATCCGACCATCCGACTGCCTGTTGGGAGAGGTTAATCGCCTCTCATTACCCCCTGTACACTGCACGACAAAGCTGAAATTTGGCCCTACTCTAAAAAGTCATACAACTGAGAAATCGACTGAAAATTGGACAAAAATTGCACAGTGTATGACCGGCTTTATTC
>NW_015530696.1:0-587 GCF_001515645.1 Sinocyclocheilus grahami
TTTTTTACAGTGACTGCTTTGGAATGAGTTCTCATGAGTCACTGCATCAAATACTGAATGCGTAAACAGCATTGCTGAAAAAACACCTTATTTTATTTGTGTGTCCAACTGCGCTTATTAAACAGCAAGTGATACTATTTATTTATTTAACCTGGAGAATGTGTTAACACAGTGTCAGTGTAGCTGGAACATAAACGTATATCGGATTTTTTTTTAAAAAAGGGTGTGAGTTTTTTTTTTTTTTTACAGAATTGTATTAGTTGTGGTTTCTCCCAGCAGGAACTTGCCATGTTTGCGACACTTTGTTGTTACAATGCACACTCACTTTCTCTCTTTTGTCTTATCTTACATTACACATTTATGCATGCATGTATTTATTTATACATTCATTCTTGCTTTATTAGCAGTTATGTGGTGTAGCACTCCAGAGAAGGTGTATTTGTCAATATGTATCTTGGCTGCAAAACACTATTTTAAAAGCTTTGGGTTGAAAGACCTGGAACACGCTGACCTTTGGTGACAACAAAACAGGGGGTAAGTTGTCACAATGCAACCTAGCATTACAACCATGACGCGAGAGACGATTC
>NW_015530697.1:0-587 GCF_001515645.1 Sinocyclocheilus grahami
CAACATTTGTACAATGAGTTTTATGCATTTTATGGGGTTTCCCGCTGCTCTACTGACCGAACACTAGCGCAAAGGATTCCCTCTCATTTAGATTTGAGGTTTTCAAAGTGAAGCACACGTCTGGGTCTGCGTGTGTTATGGTCGTGCTCACTTTGAACCATTTGTTTTTGAGTTTATAGAAAACCCTATAGAGTAAGATCAAAACTGAGCATTGTGATTGTTCTCTCAATAATTACACAAGCTCTGCTAACAGGAAGAGTTAGCTGTTTGAAGAGTGAGATGGGTAAATCTCCTGGTGAAGTAAACAACCATGTGCCCCCAGAGGCAACGCTGCCACCCCCTCTATACGCTCACCATGCGCTCGCACACACCCATACACAGAGGACGGGGGAGACAGAGACGGCATCATTCCCGTTGTCTCATCTGCTAATTCCCCCTCAACCTCTTCTCCCAGATATTTTTGTATTCCAAGTTGTTTTGGATCAGTCTTTGATGATTCCTCGTTTTTTACTACTCTGCTCTCTCTGTACCTCCATTTCTGCCTGCTTCTCTGATGCTCTGGTGCTGTTGTCTCCCTCTATGGTGGT
>NW_015530698.1:0-587 GCF_001515645.1 Sinocyclocheilus grahami
CCTCCTTGCTGAATAATAGTACTATTTCTTTAAGAAAACACACACACTGACCCCAAACGTTTGAATGGTAGTGTATGAGAGACATAAATGGCACTGATTTTGTAGAATGACCAATAAAAAGATTAAACTATTTATTTAGGTATAGTTAAAAAGTATCAATATTTTAGGATTTTTAATTCATTGTACACTTTAAGCTTATGTTTTTTTTCCTATCAGCTGCATACATTGTTTCCCTCAAATACAGGTAATGACAGCAGAATTGTTATATCGTGCCCCAGATGGCAATTCAGTGAAAAATCCAATACTGAGAGTACAAGCTACAGTACAATGTCATCAAGTATCATCATAAAAAAACTATATAATTTCAAAGGTTCAAGTCATTAAAGACTGTACTGACCAACCTGAACATCAGGTTTATAATATGGCTATAAACCACAACATAATTCCATAAACTTGGGAAAAAAAACTTGTGCATTAGATAAATATTCAGGGATTATGATCTAAGACATCTTAAAAGGTATTTTCTGCCTTTGTCATTTTTCCGTTACACAGCTGGATGAGTCGTAAGTGAGTTACTAACCTTCCAA
>NW_015530699.1:0-587 GCF_001515645.1 Sinocyclocheilus grahami
TACAGTATCATAAGCACTGGCCAGTGGTCAGTCTAAAAAATGACCTTATGTGCATCATTTTATTTGTCTGTGTGAAACAAGCAGTATTTCCATTCACACAGTTCCAATGTCTTTTTCCAGACTCTAAAATGTGTGTCACCTATCGACCAATCAAAGTTGAATATATGCAAAAACTAGGAATATTGATATTATTTTATTCTGGGAATGGGGGCTTCTTCTGTTTCCCATTCCCATATATACCCAAGAGGACTCATCCCACAGTACCTTGTCACCCCATTCCCCTGCATTAGACCCTATAAAAATCACCTTAACGTTCCCTAGAGGACATTTCCAAACCATTCCCATGTCTTTCATTAATTATTGCTAGTTCAGTTCAGTGTGGCAATGTTAAAGCATTCTGTTTCAGTCGGTTTCCCACAATTCCCAGGGGTCTACCTGTCATGCTCGATGGGGAGTCGCAGCGTCACGCCTGTGTTTTGGGGACACAGTCACCCCAGTGCTCACAAATATAAACTCGCCCATCCTCACAGACCCCTTAACCTTCTGAGTCATCCAAGCCCATCATTCTTATTGTAATACAAAAGTGT
>NW_015530700.1:0-587 GCF_001515645.1 Sinocyclocheilus grahami
CCGTCTGATATGAACAGGCTTATTCATCCACTAGAGCAAGATAACGGCCATCATTCAAGACCCATCATTTTATTTGAATGGTCAACATGGGCAAGAACATTGAGGAATATGGATGAATCAAGGTATAACAATGAGTGCAGGAGTGCGGAAGACTCTTGCTGTGAAGGATAAAATCACTGGTTTTCATCATTTTCATTTAAAAAATGTTTGTTCTGTTACAAAATCCCGAAACTTATATGTGGATTAGACTCTTGTAAAAAAAAAAAACGTTACACTTTAGCATTTACTTTTAAAGAGCACTTAGGACCTCTAATTTGAAGGAAATCTAATGATGGTGTATTTTATAACTCCCCTTTATTTCGTCCTGTACATTTGTTTTTCTACAAAAAAAAAAAACTGGTTTAATAAGCTTTTTTTTCAGTATTTTCAATAAATTACTAATAATTTATTGGGGCAGTTCAGATGTTTTTTTGCTGTTATTTTTCCCTTACTGTGATAAACAAAACTTTAAAACCATAATAATAATAATAATAATAACTGACAATTATATAACTGGAAGTAATGTTTTAAGGCACTTAATTACATGT
>NW_015530701.1:0-587 GCF_001515645.1 Sinocyclocheilus grahami
ATTGTTATGCATGGATTCTGAGCAGAGAAAAGGTGAATAAATTTACAGGGAACCACAGGAAGAGAAGGAACATCAGCGGGATGCGTACGATTCATTCCAGACCGGCAAATGCACCGGAGGCCCGTGCTAATTAGTCAATGTCCAGACAGATTAAGTACAAGGTGGAGTGTGGATGTAGCTGCAGGATATTTCAAATCAGTGTAATAGATTTTTCCCCCATATCTAACATTATACAGAGACTATATGGATATATTTGGCTTCAGTTCCGACAAGGCAGGATCCGTCTATAAATTTCATGCACCAGTAAAAGCAATTTAGCTGTGAAAATACACCAGTGTAATTGGGAGAAAAAATGGGCCTGAATCTGTCATCTGAATTTCTTTGTTCATTTTTTTCCTCCTCCATACCCAGAAACTGTAGATAAGGAAAACAGGGCCAAATATCTCTCAGCCCATTCCAATCCGGAAATGTTTACACACTTGTATTTATTATTCATAGATCTAGGACGGGTTCTTTCGAAAGACAAAAACTCAAAAACTTACATGATAAACTGCTGTACCCTTTTCCGAATGTCCTGTATTTGAGCA
>NW_015530702.1:0-587 GCF_001515645.1 Sinocyclocheilus grahami
CAATGTTATTTTTTAAGAGAAGGCTTGAGTAGGGAATGTTGCTCATTTACGGCATTGTTACCGTATCGCATTACTATTTAATATTGTGTATCGGCTAAAAATATTGATATTTTCTTTCTTTGGTTTTCAGGTTAGACTTGAATTGTAATGACTATTACGTGACCATATGTGTTGATATCATGCATTTTAATGAATAAATGTCATTAATTATTTAAATTATTGTACTATATTGTATGTCGTTTAATGAAAATGAAAAATGTTCTTTCCTGGTTTCAATAAATAGACTTGAAATGTGACTTGTGACTGCTGCGTATGATGATGACGTAATGCTTTTTAATGAATAAAGGTAAAAATAATAATAAATAAATAAATAAAACGGTACTTCCCGATTTCAATAAATAAATTACATTTTTTAGTGACTAGTATCGGTGTTATGCATGCCCAATCATGCTGTTTTATTTTTTTAAATGAACAGAATAAAATCTCATCTTAAATTGCTGGAACCAGTAAGTGACCAACAATTTGCGCTCTTTTGACTGTCGTAGACGTCACTGCCATTGTATGATTGGCTGAGGTGCCTCGCGTTA
>NW_015530703.1:0-587 GCF_001515645.1 Sinocyclocheilus grahami
AGTCACTGCTTTGTGTCGGCCTGGATGTGGACCTCATGGGCACCAGATATACATGTAGACCAGTATAGTACAGACAAAACAGCAATGATTTGAGGTGAATTGCATCATTCATCAACTCACACTAAAATGAAACTTTCAGATTCCCCCAGTTCAGTTTCTCCAATGACACTTTTGTTTTTATATCCCTCCCCACCAATTCTCTAACATGTCTGCAGATATTTTGCACACAGAGCCTTTTGCACACTTTACCCTCTCAGTAGCATTTGACACCTTCTGCCACCTTTTATCACCCTGAGAATTTTCTCTACAAATTGTGGTCATCATTTTGTGCAATTCTCACACTACCCATTACCTAATCTCATGGTTTTCTCTATTCCTACCCAGGTCTATAACAGCCTTGGATGTGCCTTAATCCAAGTACTGTGCATCTGCTTGCATTTCTATGCCTCTGCTCTAAGATATTGCCTGTAATGGTTGTCTTTATCTCTTCTTCTGTTGTGTCTTCACACCCCTTACCAGTAGCTCTGTCACATTAGACTCTTAAGGTCCCATATTGTCAAAACGGAAATTTCCTGGCTTTTTTCACG
>NW_015530704.1:0-587 GCF_001515645.1 Sinocyclocheilus grahami
CCCCCCATGCACACAATTTAAAAAGACGTACCGAGACTGCGTATGTTTAAGATAGTATATGTTATATGGTAGCTTCTCCTAGAAAGGAAGAGAAGTCAGACCTGGTGACCACGGGTTGAAGAGGATGTAGATGTCTGTGCTCGGGTCCCTCCTGGTCCTGCGAATACCGTAGGGGGTCACCACACCGATGTATATCATGTATTTTCCCACAATGCACTCTGGTGAGGTGGTGATGCCCATTGTGACGACATTGTCGCTGGTCTCTACGATCCGGCCTCTCCAAACACTCTGACGCTCCTCACTGGGGAAAACGGGAATGTAGGTGCCCTTACTGTATTGAGGACTCGGCCCTAGTGCACAACAACAACAACAACAACTGATCACAAGGCAATGTTTAGCAATAATAGCACATGATTTTAGATTGGTATGATTTTTGAAAGCCTCTTCTGCTCACCAGTGCTGCGTTTATTTGATGAAAAATACAGCAATATTGTGAAATATTGTTACAATTTAAAATCAATGTTTTCTATTTGAATGTACTTTAAAATGTAATTTATTGCTGTGATCAAAGCAGAATTTTCAGCATC
>NW_015530705.1:0-586 GCF_001515645.1 Sinocyclocheilus grahami
ATATTAAAACAAAAATTGATTGGACGGAAGATACCCTGATTATTCGGTCATGGCACAACAGATAACTAAATCTGAACATATCACAAGTCATCAGCTCCAGCTCTTTGAATTTTTGAATTCAATTTTGTTTCTTTTTTCAAATTATGAATCAGTCAGTTTTTTTATTGTACCTTAAAAGCACTGTCTAAATGATTTCACAAAATCTTGTTTTATTTTCACCATAAAATATGTTCTAATGGTATTTTGATGCTGTTTTATTTTTTATTATTAGCCTATAGGTGTATATTTTCCACAATGTTTCCACAAACATCTCCACAAAAATCCTATTTTGAAAGCTTTAGTGCACAATGTTTTTCAACGAGACATTGAAATGGAGCTTTAACATACATTTAAATGATTGCTTTCAAATATTTAAAAACATTTTAAAATTGTATATACACTAATGTTCACTAGCCTACCATATATATTTTAAGGGTTTTGAATGCTCACCAAGGCTAAAAAATACATTACGATATACAAAATATTCAGCAAAGACACAATAAACTTATTGAACTATTAAACTAACTCCTTTTGTTTCCAGAAAATG
>NW_015530706.1:0-586 GCF_001515645.1 Sinocyclocheilus grahami
AGCACACGACTCTAATTAGAGTGATTATTAGGAGCAGAGGCTGGCTACAGAGAGGGACACGCCTCTGTGGGGACTGCAAAAAGGTACAGTGTCCTTAAACAAGAAATATGGTGTATTTTTAAGGAGATTGTTATTCATTGTGGATGTACAAAATATAATCTCTTTGTTATGTCCTATATTTCAGAAATACATATTTCCTTATGAAAAATCTATTTTAGTAACTATAGTTTTTCTACCAAAATATGTTTATTGCTTATAATTATTGCTCCCACTTTAGAATCATACTAAATGAATCTGGCATCTAATTAGTGTAAAACACTACATTTTACATAAACTCTTTTTATTTATGCATTTTATTCCATAATTTATTTCTGATGATTAAAACAAAACAAAAATCCAAAATAAAAATAAAATAAAACAAATAATATATAGAAACGAAACAGACAGATTGCTCAGTGTTTCTCATATGATAACAGGCAAAGATATGCATGCATCATTTTACTTGATTTCTTATGGATAAAACAAGTAATAAAATAATAGGATATAAAAAGAATAAGATAGTAAGAAAAATAAATATCATAAAAAA
>NW_015530706.1:19848-20376 GCF_001515645.1 Sinocyclocheilus grahami
TTTTTTTATCACATTTTGGCAGCTGTTTGAGCGCTATGTCCGATACTTGTATCTTTTCTGTTGTAGAATTCTCCAGTTATACAGAAGCAAACACATACTCTCCATCAACGTCAGTTTTCGTTTTGATCCCGATTTGTGAGAGTTATTTAATCAATGTCTGTCTAGCTCGGAAGTCGGCTATCTAAAATCATTTCAGGGAAGTAATGAATACAACTCAGCCATTCAACATCTGCGCAGACATGCCTAAACCCTGTGGACTTTCTATGCTCAATTTAACACTGACAGAATCATATCTCTCTCTGCCTCTCCCTCTCTCTCTTGCCATTCGTAATTGGCTTTGTCACTAAGCACTCAAAATAACTAATCAGCGGTCATATATATACACAAATTGGCCACCGTTGGAAGGTTTTGGGGTGTTTCTGTGATTTCAGTTAAACAGCTTTAGTGACGTAAATGGTTGCTAATGGGTTGGTGGATTAGGCACAGAATGAGAGAGAGGTTAACAGATTAGCCCCATCGTTTTGATTG
>NW_015530707.1:0-586 GCF_001515645.1 Sinocyclocheilus grahami
TACACAATGTCAGTTATCTGATCCCTTCTGAGTATTATATATGTGAACTACAGACATCAGTTGGTACATTTACATGTAAATGATGACAAAAATATATCATAAATAAACAATTTTTATATACTATAAAATATAGTATATGAAAACACACAGCTTTCACCTCTGTAAACATTTACCCCTGTAAGAATTTATTTGTTTTTCAGAGTGATGGAACCTGATAGATGATTTCTCATCTTGTGTTTCCCACTAGTGGACAACATTAGTACAACATGTTGTAGACCATCGGCCATTTTGAGTGGGCAAAATCTTATTTTCCCATCTCCTCTTAAACCACGTGACTAATTCACACAAATTGTTGCATGTATCTATAGACATTAATAATGACAAAGTTATCAAAATAATTTTAGTCAAACCATTTAGAAAATATACGCTAACATTTTGTAGCCATTGCTCCATGCACTTATCAAACTATATCAAGTCAAGTCAACTTTATTTATGTAGCGCCTTTAACAATACAGATTGTGTCAATGCACTTTACAGTATCAAATAGGAAAATAGTGTGTCAATAATGTAAAATGACAAGATTAAA
>NW_015530708.1:0-586 GCF_001515645.1 Sinocyclocheilus grahami
AAAAAAAAGAATGCATGGCCGCTTAGAACTTCCGTAGTCTTCTCTGTTCACACCTCCAAAAAAATCTTGAATTTAAAAATAAACGTTCTTTTCGCAAAATTATAAACGCCATAAAATCTAGACAGTAGCATATATTAGGTATGGTTGGACAGTGTTTGATAGATTTTTTTAAACAGATTTGTGGTATGGCTTTCTATAACTATTTCCTAGCAATTTCTAATTCAATCTCAGAAAGAGACAGATAGCCTATTATAAACATAAACTAAATGTTTATTATTAAATTAAATATATCTATGACAAAGAGCTAAACATGGAAAACATTCAGTTAAAACTGTATACGCAGCAGTATATTTGGATAATCAGGCTATAATTAATCTCGGTTACATTATTCAATTTTTATTTCTGTTTATTATCGAAATGCATTATTAAAAAAGAAGCTATAAATGCAATAAATGATCTCATTCGTTTCTAATTAACTCATTATTACCGGTATACTATGCTGGGACACAAAATCATCTAGTGTGGCATTTGAATAATGATTGCTGTAAAAAGTTATGGAAACCCTAATGAGTTATGCTGGCCATCA
>NW_015530709.1:0-586 GCF_001515645.1 Sinocyclocheilus grahami
AGAGAGCGCTGTACATTCACTCCCCCCACCTACAATCCCTTTGGGATCAGACTCGTAACCGAGTCCGACACTCTAACCATTAGGCCACGACTTCCCCCATATTGGCAACATTATGTATCAATTAGACCATTAGTGGTCATCCAGTATTAAAGTTTTAGATGGGATTCATTTTACATGCTTTCATTTAATGAGATGTCAGATGAGAACAGAGTAAAAGTTAATGCTGTCAATTAAAACTGCATTGGGATTTCAGATATACCAGGGCTCAGTTATAAAATAATCTAACTATTCATACCATTATACCATTACACCATCATACAATTCACAAACTTGTGATAAAGTATATTGATGGTGAAGAATGTTATATAAATATCCACCACTTTGTGCAAACATTAGCCAGTCGCTAGCGGAAACTCATCCTGACAGCTGTTTGTGCGGGTTGGAGGTCGTGGTGTGAAACAGGCCTGCAGTTTGAGACGAACGAAAAGCTTTAGGCTTCTGTTTATTTTTAGGCCACATTTGAGAGGATCGTTTTTCATTCAAAATGCCTGTTGGGTGCGTAACGACCCAAGCTACACCTGTTCTG
>NW_015530710.1:0-368 GCF_001515645.1 Sinocyclocheilus grahami
CACACACACACACACACACACACACACAAACACACCCAAACAGACACACACACACGGATAAAGGATAAAATAAGGATAAATGCACAAAATGAGTGTCAGCTGGTCAGAGGGACGTTCTGCAGGAACACATTCAGCAACATGTTACTGTCATTTATTTTTCTGTAAATGTAGAGACTCATTATTATAATCTCATTACATTAAATGTTCTTAAAACATAAAATTCAAAGTTTTAGTATTATTGCGCTCCATCATGCACACGCATCGTTAAGTCTTTTAAGTTTAAGAACAAACGCATTGATTTCAGTTCATTATATCTACACAGTGTCAAATCCGTTGGAAATGAATGTAAATAGAGTCTGAAGCTTGTC
>NW_015530710.1:19727-20313 GCF_001515645.1 Sinocyclocheilus grahami
GAGTCCCCACAAGGATAGCTGACCAGACGTGTGTGTGTGTGAGTGTGTGATACCGGTTCCGAAGGCGATGCCCAGGCTCGTGGTGAATCCCGTGATGGCGAGGATGTCGTCAAAGCTCCCAGCAGCCATCAGGAGTGTGGGAACTCCTTTCTGAACACCGAAACCTTCCGACTGCAGGAGCAACATGGACGGAACCACCACAGCCGGAGAGACGGCAGCCAGAACGAAACTACACACAGCATTCCCCAATCAGGCCCTTTCACTTCTTCAGTGTGAACGTGAATTTGTCAATTCTAATGAATTCAAACCTTTTAACCATGAAAACTGACAGAAGACAAACACCGAACGATTTGTTACCCGAGCATGAAGCTCCATATCCAGGGCAATTCCAGCAGAAAATGAGCCACTACAGCCACCGTACACGCCTCGGTAAGACACGGGCCGACAGCAACCCTCACACACACCGCCTTCAGACGCCGCAGGGCCTGGAACACACACAAACACACACACACACACGCACACCCAAACGCACACATACACACACACACACACCCAAACAGACACACACACACACACACACACACAC
>NW_015530711.1:0-586 GCF_001515645.1 Sinocyclocheilus grahami
AGTACTTCCTACTTGTAACAGGTTTGAGTGGTCGCTCATCTGCGCTTCAGGAAACTGCTGCAGTCTGCCGCTCTCTTCAGCTCAACTCACATGCCATCAAACTTTGGAAATAAAACACATGGTAAGACCAGCTTGAGTTTCTTTTAGCGAAATCACCTTAAATAGGTATTTTCAAACCTCCTATAGAATTATTAGATGACTGCTGAGGAATCAGTTCATTCTGATAGCCTACTGATATCCTAAAGTTGGTCAGACATGACATTTAAATGTTAAATGTTAAGTTTTATTATTATTATTGTTGTTGTTACAACCTTTTTAAAAGCAGGCCGTAGTGCACAGGCTCTGTCTCAAAACATAGTTGTTGGTCACCATCCACATCAGCAGACGAGACCCCAAAATACTCTATGCGTGCTGTTTAGTTCTTCAGAGACCTCTCTCTGTTTTGAGACACAGTCAGTAAAACTTCTTCTACATGCCTTTTCTTAACCTAAATCACCTTTAACCCTAAAGTAGCTCATCCTGCGTTGTCTTGTTTCATGATGTTTTGGTCACACTTTATTTTAAGGTTCAATTCTCGCTATTAACA
>NW_015530712.1:0-586 GCF_001515645.1 Sinocyclocheilus grahami
TGAGTGATCTTTTCGCTGAGTTTGAGATTGCGTGTTTAATACACTAATTTAGTGTGTGACAGGCAGGCAAGTGTTTATTTCTTGGAGCGCTCCAGTTAATGATTTAGTTTTTTCTTTGTATTGTTGTAAATATATGTTGAAATGTACTATAATGTGCATATGTTGAGGTCTACTATAATATGCATGTGTTGAAGTCTACTATAATGTGCATATGTAAAGGCCTACTATAATGTGGATGGACTGAAAACTTCAAATTGAAGGAACTGTAAAGTTATAGTTTTTTTTCCCCCTTCATTTTCTAAAATGTTTTATGTTTTCATAAGGATTATTTTGTTAATTTGGAGTTTGATCATTACTTTGTGGACTCAGCTATATGTTGATTTATTCTAAAATAATTCACCCATTGTTATGAATATGTAAGGTAGTAAAAGGTAAATGTACATGGGCCTGGAACTATTGTTGTTTTTTTGTTGTTGGTTGTTTGCTTGTTCACCTTTTGGATGGTGTATAACGAGCTGATGAGTTGAAGTGGAATAGACATGTGTTACAACTTTTTGCCCAGTTGTCCTTGTCTTTATTTATTAAT
>NW_015530713.1:0-586 GCF_001515645.1 Sinocyclocheilus grahami
CTAAGCAGATCAGGAAGAAGAAAATGTACCTGCCAGCCATCTTATAATGAAATGTGTGTTATTTACAGATAACATGCCGAGACTGTAATTCCGAGAAAGCAGAGAGAATAAAAGAGTGCAAGATAGACGAGGCAGAGCGATGTCAATCAAAAGAGGGGTGACCAGGGTTTCATGACCAGCCAATGATTTGTGTCCGCCTGGAGTGGCAGGCGGCCAGATCAATCTAGGCCGCACACAGGCAGTAATATGAAGACAGATTGGCTTAATTCTGTACTGCAGCTTCTGAGAGAAATAGAGTCTGGGGACTCTTTAGCCCTGGAGCCAGACAGAGCGAAGGAGGAGAAGGAGGAAGGAGACAGAAAGGAGGCAGGGTCAGAAGAGTGTTTTACGAAGGGAAAGATGTAGACAAGAAACCAAAGAGGATGAAGAAGACTTGAAAGTTTGGACACAGTTGGCTTCTAATGTTCTAAGGATTGTTCAGGAAGGTCAACTAGTTGATTAGTCATCCAACATCTGATTGGTTTATCGCAAGGAGGTCTACAATCTTAAAGGGATAGTTAGCCCAAAAATCTAAATTCTACATCAA
>NW_015530714.1:0-586 GCF_001515645.1 Sinocyclocheilus grahami
ACGGCACCCCTTCACTGCAGAGGATCCACTGGTGAGCAAGTGATGTAAAGCTAAATTTCTCCAAATATTACCAATGAAGAAATAGCCTGAGGGTTAGTAGATTTTCAGCAAATTTTCCTTTTTACATTTGATAATACATGGATCACCATGTTTGTATTAAATGGGAAAACCTCTAATGTTGCTGTTCACAAAACATTGCCCTCTTCTGTTATTTTAACCTTGTGTCATGGTTTCACACCACCTTAAAACTACAAAACGAAAGTGCAACTTTTCTCTTCTGCATGTTTTGTAGGTCAAACGTGTTTTACAGTAATAGTGTATTTTAACTGAAGCTTCTTACCAACTGATGATTAAAAATGAGGGAGAGTGTGTTTTACCATAGTTATTTCACAGTGCATTTGCTTCCACTCTGGCTTCTTTTGTGGGTAGTGTCTCGCCTGCATTGCCTGTTTGCCATCTTTATAGGAATGAGTAGTCTTTTGCAGAAAGTTAATTTGAGTGTGCACAGTAATGCGAAAGTTTGTATTAGTGTATCACCTTCAAAAGAATTGTGGGTTGCCTTTTTATAATAAGTGCCTACTCCTTT
>NW_015530715.1:0-586 GCF_001515645.1 Sinocyclocheilus grahami
TTTTTTTTTTTTAAGTCTATTTAAAAGTAGTTCGCATTCAGGTCTTAATGGGAAATGTTATTGTTGTTGATTCATTTAATTTATTCACCATCTTTCATATATGTCACAATGTTTATTTGAATAAAACAGTTTGGACTAAAATTCCCCTCTATGGTGTCCATTGGTATCGATAGACTGTATAGACTGTAAGGACTAGTGTAACTGGGGAAATAAAGGCAATGATGTAACTTCATGAGAAATATAGTATGTATCCTATTAAGAAATAGATTGGTAATCTATGTTAATGTCGGTTTTAGTACATCAAGTTGCCACTAGAGGACGTAATCACCAAATACATCTGTAGAGGCCCTTAAACCCAACATTCCTGTAGCCTACTATTAATGAAACAAAAATCATCATATCCCCCGCCCCATCCCTTGCTAAAAAAAGAACAGATCTCACACAGAAAGCGACGAACGGTGAAGAAATACTCTGTCTCATGACATTTCTGTTACAAGTTTATTTTAGAACACTGACGTATACAGAGATGTGTCTGAACCCACATAGAGAAGGGAAAAGGAATCTACACCTCTATCTGCAGCATCAA
>NW_015530716.1:0-586 GCF_001515645.1 Sinocyclocheilus grahami
TGCAAGGCTCCCCCTTGCGTTTCAGTTATGTTCTGCAAAGAAACGGCTAGGCTAAAATGACCGCTTTAGGTAAATGTTGAGAAAATCATACTCATAAAAGCTTGCTATAAAAGATGTCTGGAGCAATTAAAATACAGAAAGAATGCATGATATGTTTGATCCACTGGAGGTACACTAGGCCTACTAGAAGTTATGCCTTTTGAAAAAGAAAAACGGCTTAAACTAGTTTGCGAACCACCCAAGACCAGCAAATTAGCTTAGGCTTGGTTAAGATTTTTCCCCCAGCAGGGATGTGCTATGAAGAAAGTAATTGCTACAGAGAGGAATGAACTGTGTCCAAGGCCGTCAGCAATATGCTGGTGGCGTGACTTGTGTGTTTCTGGGACTTGGCCTTTTGTTTGGAACTCTGGTTTACGAAGTGTTTCATAAAGACGGATCTCATTGGACAAGCATGAAAGGCAATCAGGGCGAACGCCTTACATGTTTAGAGTCCCTTAAAAGTCGTTTGACTTCCGTCACTGGTGGCGCAAAGGCCCAAATGTTGTGCCCACAAAAGTTGAAAGGGTTTTAGTGAACGCACGAGATG
>NW_015530717.1:0-586 GCF_001515645.1 Sinocyclocheilus grahami
CACACACACACACACACACACACACACACACGGACAGACAGACAAAGAGAGAGACAGAGACACACAGACAGCTGAGATGTATAAATTAGTTTTTAGGGGTTCTGCAACAATAATTCGCTCAGTCTCGCGCTCACACACGCGAAAAGAAGATCGTCACGAACAGGATTCGAACCTGTGCGGGGGAACCCCATTGGATTTCGAGTCCAACGCCTTAACCTCTCGGCCACCGTGACACCATTATAGATGCTTTTAAAGACGACATAAAAACATAATCTGAATCCAAAATGACTAGACCTACGAATATTACCGTTGTAGTGTTTAAAATAGCCTAAACTATACCCAACTATATTATTTGACATAAATAGCTCACTTAAAATACGACTCTACATAGACATTGTTAATTTGAAACGTCAGTTAACGTTACTGTCTAAACTCTAAAAGCAAGCACTAGCACATGGTCTTCAAATAAACTTTCCCGAGGCGATAATATTAAAGTAAAAGCAATTATTACGTAAATGTAATGAAAAGCCGACGTACACTTGTTTTAGCAAAGCATTAACGTCATAATACGATTATTATTATTAAT
>NW_015530718.1:0-586 GCF_001515645.1 Sinocyclocheilus grahami
ATTGATTTTCCCTCTTCACCAAACCAGCAGCCTGCACTGCTTTACGCTGATCCATCCGACACTGATGATGCAAGCGCTGCTCCCGAGTGGAAATCGAACTGGGCCGGGTTCTGTGTCGACTGTGATATTTATACATCCATAATGGACGTGGATGACTTGTTCTTCTTTGCTAATGAGGATATCTTTCGGTTGACAGAATGGAGGGTCCGGTTAATGCAAAGGGTGGAGGAACAATGCTTTGGAAACACGTCAGGCAGACCCTCCTATACTATACACACAAGTTCGAGACACTTAACCACATCACGTCATGAAACAGGGTAACTGATACCTCTCAGAGAACCAGCATCGCTCCTTTCAGTTCATCTGCGTGAAGCTGAAAGCTGTTTTGCGTTAAAGAGCAGCTAAAGGGGACAGAAGCTCAGATGTCTGTGGGCACCAAGACATCAAAACACTAATGAATCATGGCTTGTGGGAATGGCTTAAAGAGAGGGGGCTCTCCCTCCCTTCAGTTTCTTTCTCTCTTCCTCCTAATTAAACTCGCATTAAGTCCATCTTTGTTCACTGCTTAGCTCACAGCTTTGATGCT
>NW_015530719.1:0-586 GCF_001515645.1 Sinocyclocheilus grahami
CACTTTACTTGAAGGGGTGTGCATAAGACTGACATGAACAAAGATTAATAAAAACTGTAATGAATGAACTGCTCATTGTTAGATACAGTTAGTTAATGCATTCATTGTAAAGTCTTGCTCTTGTTTCCTTATTTACTTAGGCTGTTTGAAGGTGTTTTTCTTTTTCTTTTTTTTATCAGTTCTCTTTTATAGTTGTTTTGTAGTTTTACAGTTGTATTGTTAATGTGTTGGCTGTGTTGTCTTGATAATATAGGCCTAATGGATTGTGTTCTTTCCAATAGGCTGCTTTTTATTTTTGGTAACACTCTTCATTTTCTGTATGTTTTACAATGAATGTAAACTGCATCATGTTTTATAGTTAAACTGAAAACTATTTAAGTTTATTACAACAAAAGTAATAACAATGTGAGGTAATATTAAATTACATCTGGTTGTATAATCATTCTAGGTGATAAGTAAAAACAAATCTGAACACAGTTACGGTACATTATTGTACACCGAAGTGAAGTGAAAATATAGAATACAAAGAAGAAGTCTAATCTAAAGATCAGAGGAAGGCACTGTGATCTACACAAACCATTTACTT
>NW_015530720.1:0-586 GCF_001515645.1 Sinocyclocheilus grahami
GACTCCCTGATCAGTGCCCTTACTACTGAACAAGGGAGCTGATTGGGACGCACCCCTAGTCTGAAACAAAATGGAGATATCTACTGGCGTAAGCCGGTCTTCTCAGTAGGGAGTAAGGATGATAAGGCAATAAATGAGCACTTCCTGGAAGTGGTGGTATCATTTATGAGACAATGGAAAGTGATTAATTCTCTGTTTACATGTTAGCTTACAAAGTTCGGAGAACAGATGACCCCACTTTACCATAATCACCCACACTGATCATCATTCATCTGTTCCATTCCATAAAGCACCATTCTGAGAACGGATATGCAAGGTAATGCCATAAAATGTATGATTTCCAGCCTCCTGCTTAGTCAACCTCATTTGCTTCCATTTAGATAAGTAAGGTAAAGTCATACATGGAGTTTGACTTCCAGGCAAATGAAATGGACTGTAAATAAGTTGAATAGCTTTGCACTTGATTTGTGATCTACAGCACAGAACCCAACCCTGTCATCAACCCAATATGTCAGCGGGCTAACACTTAAGTGGTTTCCATTACTCTGGCTATATAGACGAGCCTTTTAAGCACAACCACAAAGCT
>NW_015530721.1:0-586 GCF_001515645.1 Sinocyclocheilus grahami
TTTAATGCCACTTTTATATGATCAGCTATTGAGTTGATTCAGTCTCTTAAGTAATATTTTTGACTTGAAAAACAGCTTACACACACATACATTACTTAACAATCATACATCATAATTTACAATCAGATAAATATTTTATATGCATATTTTTATTTAGTGTATTTACATATTTATATATATACAATTATATATTTATATGATTTTTAGTTATGTTGTATGATTGTTAGTTCATATCATAATTATTTCTATAATGTGTTTCACAATACAGGTTATTTCTAAGCAGATTTACAGTTAGTCATATTGTAGCAAAAGATCATACTTTAGTGTTTATACTGTCTTCCTACTGAACAGATGAATCAAAAAAACTTGGATAAAAGTGCATTAATGCATTTGTATTTATCCTTACTATACTGTTTTGAAGAGTTGTTTTTATATTAAGAATATGCGGTTGGGTTTTGTTTAAAAACCAAAAGTCCTTTTCTGTCAAACTGATTTTTCACGCTGGCGCATAAAGTCAGAGATTTGGCAAAGAAGAGTTTACCACTAATTTTGGCCAACTGAGTCACGCTGATCCCATTAAAGAAAA
>NW_015530722.1:0-586 GCF_001515645.1 Sinocyclocheilus grahami
TTCTTATCAGGGATCTAGTTTTTTTTTTAAGTGCAATTCATTTTTGTGGACCAGCTTTCATGTTGCAAATACAAACCTATCGACCAAACCACACAAAAGTGAGCATTCCTCCAAATATTTATTCAGATGCATATGACTAAAGCTGCAGATGAAGATGATTAACAAACATTCTAGAGAAATTATGAATTTGTGAAAACGAATGGGAAATGTGTAATCATGGACAAATGTTCAGATATCTTCATCTGTTCTTTTGGTGTAATAACCAACCTGAATTGTATTAGTATAAATAAACATTATAAAGCTCTGATCATGAAACAGTGATGTGCTCAAACTCACAAAATATTACAACTGCATGTACAATAAAGTTATTTATTAAAACTTTGGCATTAATTACAACTCTCAACATGTAAAAAGGTGGTTTAATGTCACTAAACAGGATTTTCAGTACTAATCCAATTTGAACATTTGGGATTTAGTTCACAGTGTGTATTTTAATGCACCCTTGACATCTCTGCAAATATTACCACATCCCTTATCATAGCGCATTTATTTTCAAGTAACAAAAGATTTTATTAAAAAAAAAAAA
>NW_015530723.1:0-586 GCF_001515645.1 Sinocyclocheilus grahami
AATCCTGTCTATAGACCTGTCAGTACAGGGCCTTCCTGCAGTTCAATGTTATGACATTTTCTGTTCCTCTATATTCTCAGAGAAAATGAATTCTTGTATTAAAATCTGAATTATAGATTTCTTGCATAATTGACTCTTCATGTACAAAAGTCAATCTGAAAAACATATTTTGGAGATGCAAAATTAATTGTAAATCCATCATTTTTCCCTGAGTTGTCAATGCCTAGTGCTGAATGACATACTGAGCCTAATATTTCATTTTTACTGTCATATTTACATATCAGGCAGTTGTCCAAGTATGAATTTGATATTAGCTCAAGGTCTATGCTTTGCTTCTGGTCTATAGTAATAAATATGAAGACATAATATGGTCGTGCTTGATATTTTCTGTGGTTGTATTTTGTCCTCTCTCGCGTAGGATGGATTTACTTTGTACGCCTCAAATGAACTTCACATATACGCACATGATTATGTTCAGAGGTGCCATTAAATTTCCTCGAACCGGTCATTCGCACTTACCTGCGAGTCAGAGTAGCCCTCGTGTAAAATCCTTGTCACTTCATTCCATTTACCGATATATCAAATG
>NW_015530724.1:0-585 GCF_001515645.1 Sinocyclocheilus grahami
CAGTGGTCATTAATAAATGTATGGCTAAAGTGTATACAAAAATTAAATGCATTAAATCAATGAACACAAATGAAAATGAGTTGAATCACTAACATTATTTTATTTTTGCACTTCTGGTTCTTCATAAATGTATTCACAAAGTGAATCAGATGTTTGGGAGTGAGTGAAATGTTCACATAACCCAGTTAAATAACTTACAATAAAGAACAGGATATAATTAAACATCACTAAAACAACATAAAATGGACTTTTTGAAATATTTGAATCGAGAAATGAATCACAAATTAAAATGATTCACCAGTATGAATCGTTCAGTGCGCTACCATGAAACCAAAAGTCAAAGGCGTGAAAG
This sequence comes from Sinocyclocheilus grahami, assembly GCF_001515645.1. NCBI lineage: Eukaryota > Metazoa > Chordata > Actinopteri > Cypriniformes > Cyprinidae > Sinocyclocheilus > Sinocyclocheilus grahami. Next base: position 353 of record NW_015530724.1, read on the forward strand.
ATTCTGTGCCCGTTAAAGACTATATAAAAATACTTAATGAGCACATTTCCTGTTGAAACAGGAAGCAGTCAGTGTTATTTTAGAGAGAGTCTGATTGGACGGAGATCTATGCAGTGCACGATGATGTCATCAGTGCCTCTAGTTTGTTTGACCCGAGGAGAAAAACTGTGTGTTTAACAATCAGGTGTTGGGATTCGACAGCGTGGACGACGAGTCCAAACCGGAGCATCACG
>NW_015530725.1:0-585 GCF_001515645.1 Sinocyclocheilus grahami
CGGGAACGGGCTCAGAAGCCCGGGGAATGATGCTGTGGTACAGAAAAGGCTCTGTTCTGTCCTCCCGGTGCGTCCTGACGGCGTCTTCTCACGACTGCGTCATCATACGAGAGGAGTTCGTTGCGCATCGCAGTCGACCCAATGTTTATCTTCAGAGGATTCACATATCAAACCCTACAGACCGTCCGCTTTCGGTTGACCTGGCCACGGAGTCTCTGTCGTTTAGGAGCACCGTGGAGAAGATGGAGGAAAAGGAGCTTGTGCTCTCCTCAGGCCGGGTGCTCACGGAAAAGAAGGACACCGTGTTGGTGGTGGTGGCCACAAAGAAGCTGAGCACCAAGATCCAGGTTCCTGCCAAATCTGAATACTCCGAAAACCTGGTGAGCGTGATTCACACCTCGGAGCCCACCGAGGGCGGGAAACTGGACGAGACCCTCAGTAAGCTCAGAGAAGGAGTCAAGAGAGAGATGGTGGATGTCCTCCGAGCCAATGTGGAAGAATTGATGCAAGAGCACCAGCAAGCATGGGTGGATCTCTTCATATCTGGCAAGTCGACTGAGCACAGTCTGACATAATTGCTATTCA
>NW_015530726.1:0-585 GCF_001515645.1 Sinocyclocheilus grahami
AAGCGCTATATAAATAAAGGTGACTTGACTTGACTTGACACACACCTATCATGGTCTGACTCCTCTGTGAGACTTGACACTGAAGGCTGAAGAAGACGTGTGCGTCTCTTGCTGAGTGTGGAAGTTACATGGCGTGCTAGATAACTGAAAAAAACCCATTGTGTTTGTAGTAACATCACTGCAGTGAGACACAAGGGAAAACTGCGACAGACAGAATTACATAACAATTGTATGAAACAACGTAGTCAACCGGAGGTGTACGAAGCGAGGTTACCAACTTATCCAGGTAATTTGGGCAGAAACCGCTGTTACATCATGTCACTTCATAAACTGTACATGTACTAAAGCACTCTTTTTGAAATCAGCAGTTCCTCTTCATTGTTTACCCCATGTGTGCCAACTCTGTGGGGTATACTACTGGGCTATACTACCTCAAACTATACTCTGAGGTAGCAGCTAGCAGTTTGCAGTTAGCACATAGTGTGCTAGCTACATAGCACATTTGCATTCACCCAAAACACAACGCATGGACATGAATGTGTTTAGTAACCTCCGAAAATAATACCTTTCTGTAGTTATATTTTC
>NW_015530727.1:0-585 GCF_001515645.1 Sinocyclocheilus grahami
AAACATTAAAACCCATTATAAACATGTTCAAACTCTGTTTTCCAGATTTACTGCGCTCATATTTCAGTCAGATCTTGTAGCTTGAGTTTGTGTGTCTGACTGCTGATTGTCATGTTTTTTGCCGTCGGTGCTCAAATCCCACTCGACTCCTGAAACGGTCTGAATGATTGTGAGCGGCTGATTGTTAAGAGCTGAAGTTCAGCCGATCAGTCGGGAAAAACAGATTATTCCTCCCTCAACAGAAACACTGCAGGATAAATCACTGAAGCGTGTCTTTGTGTGCAAATGCAACGACACAAACCACATTCAGAGTAAATGCAGTTTTGATTGTCAGGTAAAGCGTCTTGTTTTTTGATGGAAAGCGGGGCAGAGATCGTGATTAGGAGGCTGAGAGAGACAGGAGGAGGAGAAGGGATTTAGGCGTTCGTGTGAATGACAGACAGCGGGGAAATGAGAAACTCTGATCAGGAATGCTGGAGCGCTTAAACGTGTGTGAGGATGAAGAGCAGGAAACATGAGAAAGCACAAAATGTGAGGATAACAAGGGAAGAGAGAGAAAACATATAGGGAGGGTTAGGGATATAT
>NW_015530728.1:0-585 GCF_001515645.1 Sinocyclocheilus grahami
AGCGCTGGGTTATATTTAACCCAGCATTTTTTAGAGTGTAGGTTACAGATTTGCCTATGCAGAGAAACCGTTCCATTTTCTGTCTATAGTTGCATTCATGTGAGATGAATCATGCAGAACAGACAAAGGGCACTTTTTGATTTATGACCAGTATGTGGTCTGCGAGTACAGAATGACAGAAATCTTTTGAGCCATCCTTCTAAAGATTAGCAGGCTGACGTTTCCCATAATATTTACAGATTGCTTCTGCATTGCTATTGGTACAACATACCTCAAGGCAGTTCTCCTTGAGGTTTTGGACTTTCCCATGATTTATGACTCTCTTACTCTCTGTTTATTTCTGCTGATGGGGCAGACAGGTCCCCGCTGCAGCAATCTTGCCTACTGCACAGTCCGCTTCAGTTCATTCAGCTCTCTGTAGAATTCATTGTTTGCTGACAAAAGAAAACAAGCATGGCCTGTGCCTCTCAGCACAAAGCTAAAATTGCTAATTGAAATTGATAGTTCTATTGTAGCACTTACAATTAACTGCACCGTTCCAGTCCAATGCAGGATATTTAATACAACTATAGTTATATATATATA
>NW_015530729.1:0-585 GCF_001515645.1 Sinocyclocheilus grahami
CATGCGATCGCTCTTATTCTGCATATGTTTGCTCAAGGTTTTGCCATGAAAGTGCAGCAGATGTCATATAAGCCGTCGCTCAATAGACTCTGAGTTCAATCAAATGAATGCACTTTGAGATCGACTACAGATAACGCAAGCTCACATAAAAACGGACAGACAGAAGCTTAACAGACAAAAGTAGTGGTTTTCATTCTTCTTCCATTCAAAAGTAGTGATTTTCCATAAGAGAGAAGAACATTAAGCCAAATAATGTCATAAAAACAACAATTACAGTTTGTTTGCATTGTTATATACAAAAATCATATATACGTATATAAATATAATTATTTAAAACAAATTTAAAGTTATTTTGTTATATGTGAGTGTGTATATACATATATAAAGACTTAAAATTAATAAATAAAAAAATCATAATTATGTACAGTATATATAGTAATGTTGTGAACTGAACTTTTTTTTTTTTAAACATTTTTTGAAATCATGTCTCAGGATGAATTAATGAATAAATAAAAAGGCATGTTAATTTTCAATAGTAATTTAATAAATCAAAAACTATATATATATATATACTTAAAAAGAATA
>NW_015530730.1:0-585 GCF_001515645.1 Sinocyclocheilus grahami
ATCCCTCTGTAGAGAGCGCTGAGGATTTCTGCGCAGACAGACGCTACAGCAGGCAGCGTTTGTGCATTTCTCAGTCTCTGCAGGCCGCTTGTTCACGCTGTGAATGTGCTGCACTGCTGAATAATCGCTGGTTTGGAGCAATTATTCCATGATATGACCGAGATAGTGTCCAAAATTATTTTCACTTTGCATGAGCTGAAGGCCACTGATCGTTTTTTTCTTATGTATTCTTTTATTCTTTCTATCATATTTATATGCTAATCACATCTTAAGAACATGAAAAGAAAACCAACTTTCTTGTGGTAGTAGTAAATAGAAGTATGGTCTATTCTGCATGTTCAGCGATTACTGTATGTTCTAATATTTATTTATTTATTTAATTTCCCTTACAAAAAAAAAACACGTGAAAATAACATGTGAAACACATGAAACGTGCACATACATATACACATACATGCAAACATATTTATTTATTTATTTTTAACCAAATGGTACACAAAATTAAACTGGCCCTAAAACTGAGAATCTGTGGACCGTTACTTCCCTAGCTTTAAAAAAAAATGACAAAGACAAAGGTTTATTTTA
>NW_015530731.1:0-585 GCF_001515645.1 Sinocyclocheilus grahami
ACAAAGCCAGAATATATAATATATGTTGTAATAAGGATTTTCTGAGCGACTGGTCCGATTGGTTTTTGGTGGAAGTCAGTGAAGTAGCTGACTAACATGACAATAATGTTATAAATATGAGGCATTATGATAATATATATCCTATTTAAACTATATGGTAATCCCTTAAATTAATTATACTTTATAATAATAAGATTAAAAGATTAATATGCTTTGTTGTACTGTACCTTTAAATAATCTAGTGCATTATAACTAACATTATTATTTAAAAAATTGTATAATTTTTTTTTTTTGTGAAATTATAGTTAATTCATACAATACAATATCATTCAAAGTGTTTTTAATCAAAAATGAAATCTGATCAAAAATAATAACACAATAATTTAACAATAATTGTTAAAAAAGCTTTCTATTTCGAATCTCTATCTATCTACAGTGCTGTCAAACGATTAATCGTGATTAATCACATACAAAAAAGTTTGTGTTTGCATAATGTATGTGTGTGTTCTGTGTATATTTATTATGTATATGTAAATATATCTATCTATATACAAACCCGATTCCAAAAAAGTTGGGACACTGTAC
>NW_015530732.1:0-585 GCF_001515645.1 Sinocyclocheilus grahami
GATGGCGACAAAGAGGCAAAACTTACGGACTGCAGCTTTAATAAACAGAAGTAAAAGTGTCATCCACACCTAAATGTATCATAGAAGATGAGGCCGTTTTTGAACTGCACATTAATGCCACCAGAGCTACACCTGTCCAACGGACTATTCTACCATTTTTCTGTCATATGACATGAACTTTATAGGCCCTATAGACAACTTTCAATAGTTAGCCTACATAATTATGGACCTTTAGTTTTCATAGCCTATTGTTATACATAATTAATTCTATTCATATCACATTGGATTACAGTACCACTTTCTAGAGAACAAAGCTGTCCCTTGTTCAGACATACAAAGCATAATTCGTTTATAGTGTAAATGTCTCAACATGCACTTCAATGTATGATGTTCCAAGGAAATACAAATTAGCTTCCTGGTTCATGGCAGGCACCATAAAACAACAGCTCTGTGAAAACATGTTTGAAATTCCCCTGAAGGCCTTTGGTTGAACTCAGACTGTATTTCAACATTCTGAGGTTTTATTTTAGAAAGCTAAAAACAAGGGCATACATTTACATTGCTCTTATTGAGAGGTGCTTTAGT
>NW_015530733.1:0-585 GCF_001515645.1 Sinocyclocheilus grahami
TTCCATCATAGTTTGAGCACACGTTTTCGTGCCAAAAAATAAAAAATGTATCCATCTCAATCGAGCACACGTTTTTTTTTTAATGCACATTTTAATATTTTGTGCATCTTGGCTTTTCCATCCATCAGTTTTTTATGCGATATCCCAAAATTGTCTGCACATCAGCATCGAGTCTCACATAAACAAAGGAGTCCAGAAGCACAGCTCTCCTGCGATCACATCGTGTCAGAATTACTGTAATTGAGCGTCTGATTAGTAAACGCTGCTCATGTCTTTGCTGAACGCATAATTACAAAGTTAGAAACTCAAGCTGCTCATGTAAAAAATAAAATGATTCTGTTCTTCAATAGTGCATTTATGAAGTATTCTGCTCTCATCAACCGCAACAAAGCTGCATCCGTATTGGTGTTCAATAATAATCCATAACTCGAATCCTTTCAGAGTGGGAGGACATGAGCAGCAGTAATTCTGACAGGAGCTGAACGCGGCACTATTAAACACTAATGTGAGGAATAGAAACTCTTCTTTCAAAAAAGCTACTGACTGTTATATTAGTAGCAAAATAAACCCATTACTGCACACATA
>NW_015530734.1:0-585 GCF_001515645.1 Sinocyclocheilus grahami
ATAATATTATTATATTACAATTTTTAATTATTTAATTATACCTGAATATTTTGGACTTAAAAACATTTTATAAAAATTTTATAAAGTATACTGTTTTTATATACAATAAAAATATATAATATAAAAACATTATTTAAATAAATTATGTCAAATAAAGTATATAAATATATAATACAATAAATATAATATATATTTATATAAAGGACTTAGACATTTTATAATAATTATTAATATAAACATTTATATAAAATACATAATAAAAAATACAATTAATTAAATATGACTGAGATTCAATGCAGTTTAGTTATAAAGACTTCAGGTACACAGAAATGCTTCTGAAAGCTTCTTAATAATTCACAGTTTAATATTCCAGCTCAAACGTCTGATACACGGATGATTCAAGTGGGAAAATATTCTGCAGAAAGTCATCAGAGAGTTATTCATAATGCATCATTTCTTGACATAGCAAATGCGATCGGAGATCTGAGAGGAAGCTGAAGAGCTGCAGATCGGAGCGTAGTCGCCCAGAAACTGTGATGAAGCGAAGCTGCTGATCCGAGAGACTCAGATTACAGTTATTACAGT
>NW_015530735.1:0-585 GCF_001515645.1 Sinocyclocheilus grahami
TTAAAGTGGTTTTATAATTCATAGTTAATCTATAGTAGTGGTGTCTGTCAAATATGCTAACCTGGTTTTACATTATAGCATTTATGGCTTACAGAACAGATTTCAACCGTTAAAGACTCGCAAACGCTTCACCCAGACTCTCAGCCAACCCAGTGACTGCCACCAGAAGAGTTTTCAAAAAATGATAAAGTTAGACATAACCAAAAATGTCTAATAGTTATAAAATTCCAAGAATGTAAATTATATAATTAAGTGTATAGGTTTTATCTGTGGTCCCACTGGAGCAGTGGTTCTCAATTTTTTTTTTTTTAACAAAGACCCTCTGTTTTCTGACACAATATTTGAAGGCTCCTCTTTTTGAAGGCTACATTGTTGGTACTTTTGCTTAATGACAAAACTGATTGTTTATGTATTGATATATTCATTTTGTTATTCCAGACGTTTCAAGAAATGAATGTTATTATAATAAATTTCGAAACAATTTTATTGTGTTGGGAGAGTTTTTAGCATTTCAATTTAGAGTTAGATTGTTTTGATACATTTACAGTGGGTACGGAAAGTATTCATACCCCCTTAAATTTTTCA
>NW_015530736.1:0-585 GCF_001515645.1 Sinocyclocheilus grahami
TTGCTTGTCTTGTGGATCCAAATAAAATAATAAAATGTGTGTGTGCAGCTGATGCTCAGTCTTGATCTGAGAGGTTCTCTGATGTAGAGCAGAGCAGAAGTGTCCTGGATTGAGCCTGGTTTCTGACTGCAGGCGTGTGTGTGTGTGTGTGAGTGAATCACGGTCAGGACTGATGGTGTGTGCTGGCTCGCTCCTGACCCTCTGCTGTGTTCCAGGAGACGCTGCAGCAGCTGGTGGTGATGTCACTTCCTGACGTGCTGGTGCTGGGCCGGACTCCTCTGAGCGGTACGTCTCGCCTCGCCTCGCTCGCTCTGCAGGACATCACACACTCACAGTGCCAGCCCTTCACGACTTCTACTAGCCACAGTCTGTCAGCCTCACTGCTTAGATTTGACAACAATGTATTATTAAATCTGATTCTGAATCATTGAATCCCTTTTGGTTTTAGCCATAAACTGAATCCTACCTGTCACAGAGTCTCTTAAAGGGATAGTTCATCCCAAAATGAAATTCTGTCATTAATTACTCACCCTCGTGTCCTTCCAAACCTGTAAGACCTCCGTTCATCTTCAGAACACAAATTAA
>NW_015530737.1:0-584 GCF_001515645.1 Sinocyclocheilus grahami
AAATAAGGGTTTGTATACAAGGAAATGACATGGTTCTTAAAAATGTGTGTCAGAATATGTGTGGCAGGTTATAACAATTGTCTTTAACAGCATTGGGCTCCTATAGACAGCAGAGGGGGAAGAACAGCTATTTCAGATCATGCCATGCCATGTTCTCAGGTGGACAGGAGGAAATGCCTACAGAGACAGCTTTTTTGTTATACCTCAGTGCTGTCAGAGCTCATTACTGGACTTTTATAATATGACTGAGCTGCCAACACAACACAGACAGGACAATGGCGGTCCAGTCTATGGCTGGAAGGGGGGAAAGTCTGTTAGCAGAGCTTCAGAAGACAGTCTGCCATTGGCAAGAAGTAGGTGCATCCGTGGAGAATATCCAACTCCAGATGGTTTAGGATGTTAGGGAGGGGATGTCAGAGCAATGGACGGCACTCTAGAAAGATTCAGCAGAAATTATGCCTGCTTGTGAAGATGAAAAAGCGGAGTCGTTCTGGTATACAGGACATTTTGAACTGTTAACTTTCATAAAATTAAATCTGTGGTTTAACCCTTAAATGCATACCTCAGGTCTTTAGCGACCCGGG
>NW_015530738.1:0-584 GCF_001515645.1 Sinocyclocheilus grahami
CTCCTGGTGTGGAGGTCTCACTGCCAGAGGGCTGCCAACATTTGGGGGAAGTTTCCCAAAGTGCTACAAAAGAAGTTCAAAGTTTTCGGTTGGTAAAATCAGATCAGAAACACAGAGTCACACGTTTGGGCCACATTATAACCATTTCAAATAGTTTTTTTTGTTTGTAGGGATAAACATATCCAAGACGTAACAGACCAAAACATCCTTCAGCCTCTTGGAAATATCATTTCAGTTCTTGACCAAATGATGAATAAAGAGGTGAGGATGCGATAACAGGGGTCTGGTGGTTATTTTTGTGTGCAGTATATTTGGTAACGGACTGTAACGCTTCATCAGGTGCGTAATGGATGCATCGTGGTGTCTGACTTGAGTGTGTCCATACGCTGTGCTTGTGAACATGCACTAATGGGCCTTGCTGAACGGTACAACACTTCTTAGACTAACAGAAGAATTACCTTCAAATCACCTAGATCAGATGAATGGTTGCCTGTTATGTGATATTAAATACAGTGCTTTTGTGTTTGATGAAGGGTGCTGGTTGTTTTTATTGGAGATGGGAATATACCAGTCAAAACTAATGA
>NW_015530739.1:0-584 GCF_001515645.1 Sinocyclocheilus grahami
ACCCGGGTATGTCACATAACCTGCTTTTTGGAATACCCCCCTGAAGATCCCAAACTTAACTTTTCTAGACAAAGACCAACACAGCAGGTACAGTAAATATTTCTTTTTTAATACGGTCACAGCACTTTTTACATTGGGGGAAACAGGGAACAATTTTCAGTCTCTTAATAAAAACACACTTCCTCACTGAGGCCACACACATACAGATGGAGAGGTTCATCCTTATGTGGCAAATTTCTTTTGTTTGATGGGTGCAGGCAACTGAGTGGCGACGTCCTCTAGAGGGCGCTCAACCACCACCAGAGACTGATCCGAGATCAGCTCAACACACAGGATATCCTAAAAAACAGAAACCCAGTAAAGTAATACACTTTATATACAAATTTCTGGGGGGAAAAAGTACACGTGGCTCACACACACACCTTGAAGGTCTTGCAGACTTTAAAAGCATGGCTGTGAGATTTCCTCTGGTCTTCTGTGAGGCTCTTCAGAGTCAGCTGATTGTAAAATTGAGTTTTGTCATCAGGAAGTGGCTAGAAAAGGAACACACATTAAAATAAATAAATAAAATACATTAAAAAAAA
>NW_015530740.1:0-584 GCF_001515645.1 Sinocyclocheilus grahami
ATTTATAGTTATTTTCAAATCTTCAGTATACTGTCATTATAAAAGCACTTTATTATTGTTTATTTATTTCTAACAAATAAGTTCTTGTTAAAAACGAATCAAAATGAAAAATAATGATATATATCGGTAACGGCCAAAATGAGTTGAAAATTATCCGGATATCGGCAAAAATCCAATATCGTGCATCCCTATAAAAAACCTCAAAAAAGAGAACAAGCATGCAAAGCTATTGTGATATATCAATACAGAGAGAGTACCAATGAAAAATATACTCACCATGACAACTTCTCCAGCACATCTGTGACATGTTCACATTCAGGGCTGAGGAACGGGCTGGCCTCAGCACAACACATTATAGCTACTGTATACATCTCCAAAAGAGGAAGCGGATCTTCATCTGGTCTCCACTGACATCCATGATGCATCAAAACCTGCATGAAAAAAAAGAGCCATAAATATATGGTCCAGCCCAAAGCCATTTCCAACAAAGGGATGTAACAGTAGTAAGAGTAATAATGAAATATGATACAAGCTTGATCTGACAAAACAGCAGTGATTTATATGATATGCAAATAAAAAATATT
>NW_015530741.1:0-584 GCF_001515645.1 Sinocyclocheilus grahami
TTATGTCAACTAAATATACTTTTTTGGGACTTCAGACAGAGATGTCAAAGAAAAAGACCAATACACACAACATTACACATACTTTTGTACATTTGTGGATTGTGCGCAAAGGAAACAATGTATATGAATTCTTCAGGTGTGTGGATTTGTGAACTGAATGTGTGGATCTGCTGAGCATATTTCTGGATTCTCATGTGCAGCAGTTGTATTCATTGTGTGCATGTGTTGGAGGTTATGATACTGTCTTCACTCAATATGTGTCTCATCAACCGTAAATGCAAGCTCTCTGGCTAACTATCAATATCAGGCAGCATTTACATGAAAACCTGGATCATTTCTCACATGTACATGCAGCTTTGACGCTCCATGTTATCATCTCATGTTATTTGATTTGTTAAAGTGACGTTTCTGCACTTGATCCATACTAGCATACTACTCGTAAGGTTTTGAATTCAGCACCTGCTAACTGAGCTGACGTAACTTCTCGGGTGATGTGAGGACACACTCCGTTATATATGATGGAAACTCATTCTCTTTGGCTGTACAGTGGGGCAAAAAAGTATTTAGTCAGCCACCAATTGTGC
>NW_015530742.1:0-584 GCF_001515645.1 Sinocyclocheilus grahami
CAATTCCTCTTTCCACCACATCATTGGCATTTTCTACAGTGTTCATCCAGATTTGTTTAGGTCTATTTTCTGAAAGCGTTTGAACTACAGAGGGTGCTGTTTGGAAACTTTTAAAACGACTCCTAAAACACATTTTCCTGATAAATGTATATTAGATCTTCATCTTTCACATATCAAAACACCCAGTCCCTGGAAAAGAAATCATTATCATTGACAACATTTGCGTTTACGGCTGTGATTCCACCAGTTTGCTAGAGCTTACGCGCAAGTAAGCACTAACTTTGCATTGTGAACAACGACAAGCACACATATACGCCTATGGTCATTGCTTTCTATGTTTGCTTTGCAAGGTCTTGCCAGTAAATATATTTGTATGTTTTCTGTGTTCAACTTGACCAATGTTCTCAATAGTTTCCCAACTAGATAAAAAAAGTTTGTAGACAAAATTGGCTTGAAAAAGCCTAGCCAGAAAGTTTGAAGTAGCCTAGTTTTAAAAGCTTGGAAGTTTGAAGGTTTTCCGTTTGAAATAGTTAAGTTTTAATTTAGTAGATTTAAAAGCTTAAAACCAGGTAAAACCAGCTGAT
>NW_015530743.1:0-584 GCF_001515645.1 Sinocyclocheilus grahami
AAAAAAAAACTGTATTTCAGCTGAAAGTCTAAACGAACCTAAAAAACACATTGTCACATTGTGATAACACAACACTATGTAACATTATGAATTCTCTGACTCCGTGGATAACGTTTTGCTTTTTGGTACATGAAATCCACAGTGGCTAAAGTACTTTTCATCATTTAAAACAAAGCTTTCTTCAAAACCTCTTCCACAACACATGAAGACCTTGAAGGCTCAGCAAAAAATCACCACATCATTGCTAAGGTACTTTTCACCATTTATTAAGCAATTCATGTTCTTTGAAAAATTATTGTTATACATAATGACATAGACCAAAAACCGAAACAACCTCATACGGCACAACGTCTGTGGCGTAGTGGTACATATTGCTTGACTTCCTTGTGTGGCAGTTGAGGTTCAAACCCAGCACCAACTAAAGTTTTCTTACACAACACAACTCTCAGCAAAACTCCATCCAATTCCAGTTCAGCTACTCAGGCTCAGTAGCTCAGGTGGTAAAACATTGTGTTTTAATCATGGAGATCTGAGTTGCTTGTCACTTTCTTGCTATAATTTATGCTGCAGCTTAAAATAATAGC
>NW_015530744.1:0-584 GCF_001515645.1 Sinocyclocheilus grahami
GCCATTATCGTCTCTGCGAGGATCCATGGCACAGTCTGCCTGCAGGACTCTCTTGACTGAGGATATACGTTTGGACATAGCACTTGCTTTCTCCGTGTGTCATTAGCTTGTGTATCTGACATGAGTGAAGCCCTCCTACCCACAGCATTGCTCCTCATTATGACACTGTCAGCTAGACCCATCGCCGCCGGGACTTCAGGAGCAACACTCGGGAGAAAATACTGCATTTGCATCACTTGTGTTTGTGTGGGCAAGTGCAGTACAGCTTCCAAACAACACTTCAGCTGGGCCTGTACTGTACATTTGTTAAGACTTACAAGACAGCTTCTGCTTAATCCATTTCAGCTGTTTTCTATTGCAAAGCCCATGAAATGTCGATGTGCATTAAAGGAGTAGGTCACCCAAAAAAGAACATTTTCGGGAAATGTACTCACCCTCAGACCATCTCAGATGAGTTTGTTTCTTCACGGGAACAGATTTGGGGAAATGTAGCATTACATCACTTCCTCAACAATCGATCCTCTGTAGTGAATGGGTGCCGTCACAATAATCCACAAGTAATCCACACCACTCCAGTCCATCAA
>NW_015530745.1:0-584 GCF_001515645.1 Sinocyclocheilus grahami
GTTAAATTGACCCCCAATGCAACAGAAGTAACACAATAAAAACAGATAGAAATGTTTGTATTTCTCACATTTTCATATTTTTTACTCTCTGACAAGCTAGAGGTTTTCTGTTGAAAATTTCCAAGCATGTGTATTTGGGCAGATTGGAGCAAAACTCTACAGGACACTGGTCCTCCAGGAGTAGGACTGGACACCCCTGTTTTAGTACATCAAGCATATATGGACACCATTAAACAATTATTCCTTACCAAATTGTAAACTTGATGATGCCAACCACTAGGTACAAAGATGATCTCTCCAGCTTCTTGAATGATCTCTAAAGGCTGACAGGCCTCTTCAAACTGTGGATACAGACCCTTGTCTTGAAGTACGGGTGCTGTTACGTCATAGGCCAAGTTGCCGTGACAGTCCCGAAGAAACTCCTCTTGGCCTGGAGGGTACAGGAGCCATTTCTTACGTCCACAGATGTTGGCAGACCAACTGTATGAGCGAAACACGTCTGCATGGAAAGGTGTCCTAGAGGCAAGAACAAAATCACTGATACCCCTTTTCCACCAAGGCAGTTTGAGTGCTGGTTCGGAGCC
>NW_015530746.1:0-584 GCF_001515645.1 Sinocyclocheilus grahami
CTGCTTCGTGAGGAGGTACGGCTTTACAGTTGCACTCCACGGAACTTTTCCATCTCATTGCGTGAGGAGCTGAAAAGGACGGACGCCATCTTCTGGCCCAGCTGCCTGCTGGTGAAGCGCTGTGGAGGGAACTGTGCATGCTGCTCTCACAACTGCTATGATTGCCAGTGCTCGCCCACCAAAGTGGCCAAAAAATACCATGAGGTATAGCACAGAACAGAAGGCCTTCTGTTACACTCTACATTTCACGTATTAAGTTTATTTTACTAATAACTGTGTGCAAGTGTTCTTATATGCATAAAAACGATGCATCTCACATAACATTTCTGCCATTTACAGTCTACAATCTTAACATTGTTGTGATGCTGATTATTTCAAATTTTTTAATATCAAAGAGGTATACCACTATAATAAGGACTTACTGTCTGTAGGGCACTTAATTTCTAACTCTAACCATTTGTCCAATGTAGGGATTCTGGAGCATATAAATAAATGTAAATAAATAAATAATTATTAAAATAAATCTAGATGCATCTGAATTTGTGTGTATGTATATATATATATATATATATATATATATATAT
>NW_015530747.1:0-584 GCF_001515645.1 Sinocyclocheilus grahami
ATCGTTTTGTGTCGGTTTCGTGTGGACGCAGATATTTTTTGAGACGAGGGGGAAAAAAAAGATTGGATAGGGACGTAGCCTTAGTTCAAACAAACAAACATATCTCACACCAAAAGAGATGGCTAAGGAAGCCAAAAGGAGATATATATATCAAAGGTCACCTGACAAAGAAATATCTTGTGTTTAGCCATGAGGTTAGATATAAACACATAGGAAGTGTGCAGGTGGTGCACAATATAAGTTGGCTTGAGGTGGTTGGGTTTGCTGAAGTTGTCTCCCCAGGCAATCCGAATCCATACAGCCTCATCCTCATGTTTCTTCATCTTAATGGAAATCTTTAAAAGCAAAAGATTTTAGTTAATAGACTACTGAGTGATGTTATTTTGGATTCCTAAACTGAAAAAGTTGAGCTGGATTTGAAAGCGTGACTGCCAAATGAAGTTGTGCTATTACATGCCGAATGACCCCATGCAAGTGCGCTTTAAACTGCTCTTTGAACTGTGTCAACTCTACACAAACTGCATCATCTGTGGAGAAAACGAAAAGGAACTGCTTCAGACAATTTTTTATTTCTATAAAAAAAA
>NW_015530748.1:0-584 GCF_001515645.1 Sinocyclocheilus grahami
CTGTGATAGTGTTGTTACAGGCCTGCTGTCTGTGAAACAAAAATGATGGAGTGAACGCCATTGTCAGCTCTCAAAGCAGGAACAAATCAGCCTCAATGTTAGGGTTCAGTTAAGCACTGTCGACAATGGGAAGCTGCCTGTGTGGTCTCTGTTGATAGAATTACTGTTGTTATCAATAGTTCAGTCAATTTATGTTTTACTCGCATTATACTGTACAGTATATCCGAAGCATTACGAACACAATATATGTAGACCAAGTCTTTTCATTTCTATGACATTATAAGATTAGCTTGTTTTGTTTATTGTCTTCTACATTATAAAAAGGATTCTTAAAAGTTGTAAATAAAACCATGATTATTGGAGTACATTCTACTTTAAAAATGTCATGTTTAATTCAATGTGTTACTTGCCGTTTCCTTAATAGCAGTTTCTGAGAGAAAATAGTTTCAAAGGAATTTCTTTCAGCGATTTACGTAAATTGCTAGTAAATTTCACAAATAATTACGAAGAAACAGCAAGTAAAATGTATCTTTAAAAATATTTTTTACAGTGTAAATATGCACACACACACACACACACACACA
>NW_015530749.1:0-584 GCF_001515645.1 Sinocyclocheilus grahami
TTACATTTTAAAATATATTCAAATAGAAAACAATTATTTTAAATTACAATATTCCACAATATTGCATTTTTTACTGCTTTTTTGATCAAATAAAAGCAGCCTTGGAGACTTCTTTCAAAAACATAAAAAAAAACTCAGCAACCCCAAACTTTTAAATGCTTGTGTAGCCTATATGTGCATACTAAAGCTTTTCCTGTCATGCCAATAAAGCCAGTAGAATCTGACTGAGCAATCAGAGCTCAAGCAAGATAAAAATGCATTGAGAAAACAGGTCGGATTTCTTCCTGGCGTCCACCCTCCCCCATGCGCTCCCCTTCCCCTCTGCCCCCTCTCTCCGAGCCTGACATCGGCTGGCTTTTGAGGGAGCCAGTGACTTGTTAGTACTCTAAGCAACATGAGGAACAGATGTGTCCCTGGCAGTGGATGGATGGTCACACTCCATCTGGCCAGTGCAGCTCTGGACAGGGATGATGAATACAGCTTCATCACTGAATGACTGTCATCAATCCAGCGCGGCGGCCGTCCTCTCTGACAGCAGTAGGCCCCAGGTGGAGCCGCCCAGAGAGAGGCCATTCCAGAATGCA
>NW_015530750.1:0-584 GCF_001515645.1 Sinocyclocheilus grahami
AGCAACAAAACCCATTACCATCTTTCAGTTGCTCTCTTTGCAAACACTTGTATTTCCTTCAAGAAATGCTATGATTTTGTTTGTCACATGTAAGTGAGGATATGTCCATTTAAAACTTTTATTTCATCATGTCAGTTAGCTGTTCTTAACTGTGTTTTATCTTTTTTATCACACCTTTTCATCCTTTGTCCACTTGCACTGTGCATAACTTAAATACTGTATATGTGTAAACAGCGAAGAATCACATCTATTCCCTTAGTTTTGCTGCAAATGTATAAATGACTAAACATACCTCATAAAAATGTATCACAGTTGTGATACGCCACATTTATAGCAGATGATTTAGCTGATTTAGATAAAACATCCACAGCTTTAAATGTTATTTAAATACAGCTGGCCCCTTGGTGTTGTGTAACGATGAGCACTTTTTGCCCATAGATTGAACTTCATCTTGCCTTTGAGAGAACCTTATACTTGAGCTTTTAAAATACAGGTGGGTCAATTAAACTTGTTTTTAAAAATGTCAAAACCAAAGTCAATATTTCATTGCTGTGAACTTATTATACATGGTACTTGTCAAAAAA
>NW_015530751.1:0-584 GCF_001515645.1 Sinocyclocheilus grahami
AAAAAAAAAAACTTTTTTTATTGAAATACATTTTGTAAATTGAATTGCAATGTGACTGTCCACAGTATAAAAGTGTATAAAAATGAACAATATGGATATACATACTATTTGAATATATTAGCATTATTTAAAATGACTGGCCATGAATTTACATATTGTCCAAAAACTCTATAAAAGTCTACTGTTATAAATGATTGAATAATTACTCTTAATTAAATTATTGCAATTATTTTAATTGATTCCCTAATAGGAAGTAAATCTCATCAAACGGCATTCTTCAAATTATTCATCTATTTATCTATTTATTTAATATACACTACCATTCAAAAGTTAACAGTAAAAACATTTATAATGTTATAAAATGTTTTTTCTTCTTCAAATAAATGCTGTCTTTTGAACATTTTAGATTTGAAAGAATCCTGAAAAGAAATGTATCATGGTTTCCATAAAAATATTATGCAGCACAAATGTTTTCAACATTGATAATAAGAAAAAATGTTTCTTGAGCACCAGATCAGCATATTAGAATGATTTCTGGTGATCATGTGAAACTGAAGACTGGAGTAATGATGCTGAAAATTCAG
>NW_015530752.1:0-584 GCF_001515645.1 Sinocyclocheilus grahami
TTTTTTTTTTTTTTGGCGTTTGATTGTATGAGGATATATTTTCACGTAAGCGAATAAAGGCATCTTCTTGCACATGCTTTGTGTGTTTTATTGATCTAAATGGAGTGTTTGCTGTCTCAGCTCAGTCTCTTTTGTCAGGCTGTAAATGTCTGTCTTCACATTAAGCTTGAAGATGGTGACATTTCAGAGCAGCAAATCTATTTCCTGACCTTTTGCTGTTTGTCCAGGCAGTTTTGTACTTCAGGCAACTTTCATCTCTTTAATGTTAGCCGGCAAAGGTGAGCATACAACCAGGTAGCTCATAATGCAACTCACAAAGTGCTGTAAAAGTGAGGCTGCCGATAATTACAGGGCAACACGTCTTCAAACACTCAATTCCATATTCTAGGGCACTGGTGAGAGAGTGATATTAGTGCATATTAGACAGGATTCATCATATAAAAACGAATTAGTTCAGAAAAAAAGGTACAAAAGCCATCACAGGGGCAATATCTTTTTAAAAGGTATACCAATATGTATCATTTATGTACAATATGTTCTCTTTAGGTATTAATGTGTCCCTTTTAAGACACTAGTATGCAAAA
>NW_015530753.1:0-583 GCF_001515645.1 Sinocyclocheilus grahami
CTCATGAAGAGAAAACCTCCAGAATCAGGCACTTTTGTTTGTTTGTTTTGCTTTCGCTGTTTTTGTTGTTTTATTTTGTATGTTTTTGATGACTCTAGATAAATCAAATGCACACAGATATTAATTTATCTTCGGACTGGAGTTCTCATTTTTGGGTTTACGTCCCAAGAGAGGACCACAACGTCCAACTCATTTTCACCTGCAGACATCCTAGCTGTCTGTAACAATTTGAATGTTTCCACACTTGCTGATGAAACCCTCTGGGCTTTGTTTTCTTTGTTGTTAGATGTCAATCACATAAGCTGATCAGTATTCAGAATGATAACTCCTTCTCCACTGGGTCTGATTTCCAGCTCCTGAGTCAATTACATATCATTTGTCTGCCCTGAATTGCTGAAGCAATGTTCAGCTGCAGTTCCTCGCAGCTCATGTGGTTTGTGTCGCTTTGCAGAGAAACACAACACTCAGAGCAGCATATGCAAAGACTGGCATGCATCAGTCCAGGCTTTTATTTAACATTCATTGTCTTGACGAGTCGAAATAAGTTTTTTTCCCCTGCTCTGAATTTATTGGGATTCCTCTG
>NW_015530754.1:0-583 GCF_001515645.1 Sinocyclocheilus grahami
TTCAAGGCCATTTCTAGAAGTCTTGAGGTATTGATTCTGTCAGGTTCAGAAGAGACCTAGGTTTGAAATTTATGATCTGCATTGCCGTTTTGCATTGTAAAGTATTTGACTTTTCCTAGTTTGGCAAATTTTACTTGGGTCTTTTTTAGTAAAAAAAAAAGACCTGTGTAAACTGCAGGAAGCAGGATTTATTTGCAGAACCAGAGTGTTTCTTTATAAATTAACAATGTTACAATACTGTCAATAGTGTTACATTCTTATTACATACAGTAATTATTGGTATAATGAGTGCCATCTGTAATCATTAAATTAAGGCTAAATAAAATTTCAGTTAATAAATAACATGACATGAGAAAAGTTACAATTGAACTTATTTAAAACCAACTGTAACAATTAAATATTTACATTTTAACAGTTTTGTATTAATTGGATACACTGTAAAAAATGACCGTGAATTTAACGGTAAAATGCTACAGTAAAAAATGCTACAGTAAAAACCTGTTAAATGGTTATAGGTAAATTCCCCTACTATATACAATGAAAAACTGTATTGGACATTAATTTTACGGTAGTATACAGTTTT
>NW_015530755.1:0-583 GCF_001515645.1 Sinocyclocheilus grahami
AACTTTTCCACGACATTATAATTTATTGAGATGCACCTGTATAAGTTTGAGACAACTTAATGACCTCTGACACAGTATTGATGTGGCTCTTAAACAGACCGATTAGGAGGGTTTCGGATGGGGAGAACACTATGTGAATTATTCATAGCGGTCTATGTGCAATGCACTGGATTGAGAGACCCTCTATTACGACCTTTTCAAGCAGATAGAAAATACTGAAAGGAAGTTTGCACATATGCAAGATCTCCAATCATTCATATTCCATCTTAGTGATCACAAAACAGCAGACAAAAAAAGATCAGACTTTCCATATCTTCATAATTCACATAACTGGAAAATGTGGATATTTTACTAATGATTCATATCACCTTTATAGAAAACTAGAATTGCAAGCATAGTGTAAAACGCTCACATTGGCAACAATCGACTTGAAGTCAACAAGTCTCCATTTAATTTCTATCAAGAAATAAGTATTCATTTAATATTTGCCTGATTATGTTTAAATCTCACTTGAATTATAATGATGATACTGAAATTGCCCAATAGAGAGAGAGAGAGAGAGAGAGAGAGAGAGAGAGAGAGA
>NW_015530756.1:0-583 GCF_001515645.1 Sinocyclocheilus grahami
AAGAACGTTTGGAAAAGAGTTTATTGTAATTTTAAGCATACGTAATTGCAATTTAATTGCGTAATCTAAGAAATAACGAGTTATATGTGATTTAAGCACACGCGTGTCTAACTTCTCCCCCTCTCGACTGATAGTGAGGAGCGTATTGTTGGTTGGTCCAAATTTCCCCGCGAAATTGACGTCACAAGACAGTTTCGCGCCACCGTTCACATCAGAAGGGAACCCGTGCGAACGGTAAGTGTTATATCTCTGTATAAACTCGTTGTGTTTGAAAGGAAATGTAATCACGATAACCTATAAACAGATCTTGGTCAACTGGACCTTAACATAGTGCGTTGTAGTTGAAAATAATAGTTATTCTGTATTGTAGTTAAGACTATGTTGTGTCATTGTTGTGGCTGATGCAGCGTGCTGCTAGCCTCTCACTCTTCCAGTAGAAATGTAGCAACTCAAAGTCACTGTACATCTTTGAAACCTTCATAATAAACTCAATTTCTTTTTTCTTTTTTTCAGATGTGCTTACAAAATAGATGTGCTGCGTAGATTTACCGATTTAGTTGAAAGATTAAGAAGTTTAGGTATT
>NW_015530757.1:0-583 GCF_001515645.1 Sinocyclocheilus grahami
GAGGGAGACGGAGAAATAGCGAACTAACCAGATGCAGATAAAAGTGTTCATACTGACACAAACACTGATTCTCTGAATCATTTCTAGCAGCAAACAGCTTCAGATGAACACATGTGCTCAGACTGACTCACTGCTATAAAGGTCATTGCTGGATCGTAATCAGATTTATTGGTGAGATTTTGCCGATCGGACTCACAGACTAACCAAAGTGTGACATCATTGATGCGTCAGGAGCCCTGAGGACATACGGCTGCTTGAGCGTAAACATAATTACAGCTTCAGTCATACTAAACAACATTTTAAAACAGATATACAAGTGTAGAATATGCTATGTTAGAATACTAACACACTATGCTTACTAAAAAAATAGCACGCAAAGAAGCATTCAGTATGCAATAAGTATGTCATATTATTGTTGTTACTGTTAACTAAGACTAATCTAAATGACTTTTAATTGGGAAAAAACTGAAATAAATTAACATATCAGTATTAGATGAATTTGAAATGAAAACACTTCAACTGTAAATTGATGAGTGAAATAAGTATATAAATAAATTATATATACAGTATATATATATATATA
>NW_015530758.1:0-583 GCF_001515645.1 Sinocyclocheilus grahami
ACTAACTTATCTCAAATCCAGCCTTTCTTTTTTATATACAAACAAATTCTGTGTACAGTAACATGCTGACTGCATACAGGCTTACATGGATGACCGCCCCCCTTGGTAGGGTGGAACTGCGCCAGGTCCCTCTCTACGTAGTACACAACCTTCATAGCATCCTGACACTGACTGGCCTGGAGTCGATAGCCACTGCGCACTGTGGACATACACACATGACCTGTGTGTTTCTACTGTGTCCATGTTACTGTATCACACATACAGTGCATTTAAGGTTAAGCCACATGGATGTAACACTCACACTTAGTTAAGCCTTTAGAGAAGCATGCACATGTACTGGATTTAGGCAATTTTTGCATTCTGGGACAAATTCACTAAATTTAGCCTGCCATAGCACAAAACCCTGTCTTATTCACATACCACCTGCAATCCAACTCAGTCAGTATAACTATGGAGGATAAGGAGTGCTACTTAAAAATAAAATAAAAAAATACAGTATATTAATTTAAAAATAAAAATATGAATAAATAAATTGGCCAATAAACAGTTATACTTATATATTTTAATGGAGTTTAATGTAAAA
>NW_015530759.1:0-583 GCF_001515645.1 Sinocyclocheilus grahami
AACATAATAGCACAGAAATCAGAATCTCATGAGGTCACACACACAAAAAAAATTATGCCCAGAGGGAGAATCAGAGAAAGAAAGGGGAAAGATGGGCTGGAGAATAAGCATAAGCTCTTCAGCTAAAGAAGCACTGATTCTTCATTTATGAGATGGAACAAAGAATTCCACAAAATGTAATTTAACTCCAGGTTTTGACTAAATGCCCCTTTTTTTTTTTTTAGCTGGGTTTGCATTATTTCTGAAGTAGATGATTGTGGCACCTCCACTAGCGAACATTTGAATCATAGTATTTACAGAATATTGTACGTTCCTGTAAACTTAAGCTCAATCAATAGTACTTTTGGCATTACATTGATTACTTTGATATGTAATTTCAAATGTGACATTGAGATGTAAAGAAAACAGGGTTGCCAGGTCTGCATAACAAAACCAGCCCAAATGGTACTCAAAACTAGACCAATTGGGTTGCGGGAGAAATTGACTATTAAAATCGCTTTTTGAGGGGCTTCGCTTCAGCCCAGAAAAAACAAAACAAAAAAAAAAACGTGGCAACAGTATAAAAGTTGCCCAATTTTGCAAG
>NW_015530760.1:0-583 GCF_001515645.1 Sinocyclocheilus grahami
ACAGATCAGTTAAGCATCACTTACTAGTACAAAAACAAATGATTTCTCTCTGTCTCTATTTCTGTGTCTCTCTGCTCTTCCTGTAAGTAGTGTGGCTTCTGACACTAGATTGATAGCAACCAGTTGATCAGACCAGACGATCAATCAGCAGCCACATTTCACAAAACACAGTGTAATTAACTTACCCACATTATGATACATGAAATACTATACGAGCGCATGTTTCAGATTGATATTGCTCGGAGGGACAAAAGTGGGGTTTTAACAAGATTAGTGTACTGCCCACATATGGAGATTAAGACGTTGGGCTAATTGCTCATTGCGAAGATTGTTTTTGAGACAAAATGGATGCCCAGGCTCTTTTGTTTAGTTAACAGAAGCACCAAATCCAGATGGTTTTACATTAATAAAGGCCTGTAAACATTATAGCAATTATGGCAGAAAGAGCTGTAAAACCAGAGGTCAGAGTCTTTTGCATAACGAATCAGAACTCAGGGCAAAACCATTAGAACTGTGAAAATGGAGTGTTTGAAAAAACACATGAAGTCTGAATAATGTAATGTAAACATTTTAACAGAAAAAA
>NW_015530761.1:0-583 GCF_001515645.1 Sinocyclocheilus grahami
TTATAAATGTAAAATCGGCAGTTGTGGTCAGGCTCACATTTCCTAGAGCTTATCTGAAATGGTCTGAAATAGAATCCTAATGTCCTGTATCTGTGAATGATATCACTACAGCTTTAATTTCTGCTGTATGACTAAGAAGACATCACTATGAGTAAATCAAGAGACAGCAGCCCCACATTCTTCCTGGAGAAAGATGACCTGACACAGGAGCAAAGGGAAAAGGCCAAACAGATGAAGAAAGGTGCCTCAAAGGACAAGAGGCCCATGGATTCTAATTACCTGGATGAGACCGATGAGCCTGCACACACAATTAAATTGAACCTACACTTTGACAGGTAAGCCGGCCTCATTAAATCACACTGGTGTGTATGATTAACACAATTTGAGAAATCCTTTCTTTATCAGATACATTCTGCACACAGGGGAATCAGAAAAGTAAAAGAGGAACCAGCTCAGCAGGACAGTGAGAGGTTTACCCTCAAGAGGCTGTTTGATGCCGTGTCCAGTGGCGATGTGTCTAAACTGCAGGGTTTACATCAGTACCTGCACAAAAACATGAAACGGCTCACCGACTCTCAATGTA
>NW_015530762.1:0-583 GCF_001515645.1 Sinocyclocheilus grahami
AAAAAAAAATCCTTCCATTTTACCACATAAAGCGTCATCTGATGCTAAAGGTTTAAATATAGGCAAGTTCAGAGTGAAGGTTACCATCCATTTACAATAGGGACAACAAACTATTGAGTGGACATTTACAGGGGGAAAAAACACATACATTTTGTTCATTGTTTTTTTTTTAAGGGAATTGGCCCCTTACTTGCCACCTAGATAATGAATAAACACTAATTAAAAAATATGAATGTTATTAAAGATTTATAAAACATTATAAATCTTCTTTTAGATAAATATGATGTAATAAACAAGGACATTTCTAAAAAGGCTTATAAAACTATTACCACATGAAATTTGAGACTTGACTTGTGAAACAAGACTTCAGATTTGACTTGTAAAAAATTGCTGTAAAAATACCGGGAATTTTCTACAGTAATGTACCGTTCTATGTAAATACAGTTAAATACTGTAAATGATGATGACAAAATGTTAACGGCATGCTACTGTTCAGTCTTACGGTAAAATACAGTATTTTTTTAGTCAGACGTGTGTTGTTGCTTGAGCCCGCTCATAACTCATCTGAGCAAAACCACGACGC
>NW_015530763.1:0-583 GCF_001515645.1 Sinocyclocheilus grahami
GGAGACGAGGCACCTGGCAGTCTGCCCATTCCTTTTTAAAGGCCTGACACTCTGATTTATCAAATACACGTGACAGACCTACTGAGCTTATCTACATGCTCTAGTTTAATTTGTTCCTGTAGTCACGCCTTTAAACATTACTGTTTATTTATTGTTGTACATGAAAGCTCACAAAACTACTCAAGCAGTAAACACTCCACATCCTATTAGCATCTGATTTATGCTTGTTGAAGAGAATTAGCGTAAACCTCATAGCAAGTCTCCATTGTGTTCTTGTTTGCAGTGAGCAAACAGACCAGACTCAGTGTATTTTTAGTTTAGTGGTCTGCGCACGTAGAATCTTCTGAGTGGCGTGTTTGACCATGCGAAACCATCATCCTTCATTCGTTGTCAGACATAGAATTTTACTCTCCTGTAATTGCAGCCTAAATATTGTTGTTTTGGTTATTTTTTCCCCCCATCTGTGGAAATATAAAAATTGCAGGAGTGGAGAGGCTGGTGGAACAGGCAGAAGTTTGTTCTGAAGCATCTTTCTTGGCTTACCACAATAACCAGAGAGAGCCGGGGGATAAGGAGTGGCACC
>NW_015530764.1:0-583 GCF_001515645.1 Sinocyclocheilus grahami
ACTTTCCGTACCCACTGTATGATGCATTATGTACTGGTGTAGAGAGAGCAGCTCATCAGTCATGCTGCCTTTCTGCCTGTGAATGATCTGAATATAGTAGTGTATGAGTGTACGTCTCAGGCTCAGGCTTCAAGGACTGGTCAGCTGATGCGAACTTGGGGTTTGAGGCACAAGGCAGGACAGTCAGCTGAGGGCTCAAATGCTGTGGGGAACTGTTTTTCATTCTGAGTATCAGTGACGTATTTCTGAAGTGAAAAGCTGCAGGACATGCACATGACACACACTTTAAATCTTTACATTTACTCCATCTCATTCACTGTAATATATGAGAATGAATGTACTCTGAGTGCATTAAAGCAGGAATGTTTAGACAGGATTAAATGCTTTTGCTTAAGGACACATACAACACTCCCAGTAGTCAGAACAAATGACAAATGAGCTATTTACTGTCATGCAACATGTATAAACACTCACAAAGACGAAGACTATAAATGGTAACTTTTAATAAACAAACTTACTGGAGATACTCAGGCGATAACATAGATACTTAAATGATACATAGATGAGAACGAACAGAGACCAA
>NW_015530765.1:0-583 GCF_001515645.1 Sinocyclocheilus grahami
AAAAAAAAATTGATTGGGCAAAAATCTGTGTAGTGCAGTATAAATTAGCAGTATTTTTGGCCTGTTATCCTGTAAATGTTAAGGACTTGTTAAACTGGTTGGAATGTTAAAACGTTCATTTGCTGTAAGTAAATTACACACGCGTACATACATATTTAGCCTAATAGTAACTGGTCATATGTTTTGAAAAACATAGTAATCTGTATAACTTAACTACCTGATCTGTGGTGGTATAAGGGTGCAGTAAAGCCCACCGTTCAGGCAAAGTGCATAAAGTCGATGTTTATCGTCACTTAATGCCAAATGTATCACTGAAGCATCAAACTGCATCACGGTCTGAAAAACAACATGTGTTAAGTGAGCATGGAGGAAAGTCGTTTAGTTGAGCACAAAAAATGAGAACAGATGTCCACTTGCCGTGACTCTCCTCTCCTGGACATTGAATATTAGCACATCTCTGTCTCCGCTGGTCAAGAAAAGACTCGTGCCGTCCTGAACGATGCGCACTGAGTGTGACTGACAGTCACCGAACTCAGATAAATACTCCACACTGCACCGCAGCGCGTCCATTAGCAGACTCCGT
>NW_015530766.1:0-583 GCF_001515645.1 Sinocyclocheilus grahami
CATCACACGTCACGGGGTATTAGCTTGATTCAATTATGATCTTCTGCTTTACTATTGAGTTAAACCTAAATAAAATTATGTTTTAATTGAAGTCAAACGTAATAAAAAGAAGAGCATGACATTGACATGACTCATAAGCACACAAAATGTTTGCTAAAACAGCTATATGACGTACCTGGCTGTTTTCTAGAATATGTTCATAAGTTTCTAAACGAAAGAACATTTTAAATAATGGATCTTTGTTACAGATTTGTTGGAATATATCTCCCTGTGTTTGAGTAATAGACAGTAAATCACAGCTTGGATTTTCAGAGGAGACTTTGATTCTGAAGGAAGGAAGCCAACAGTCTCTCACTGAGATTGTGAACACTTTATTGTCCCCTGACATGTGTTCTACATACTCAGCAACTTGGAACAGTTCTTAAGACTCTGTCTACTTCAAGAAAAGACACAATACACAATTGATAGAGTGTACACTGCTGTCTCTACTTATTCTTTTTTCTGGTGGTTGTAGTGCACAGATATCTGAATCCTAATGAAATGCATTTTTTATGTTTTACGTCACTACCACAACTGAAATTAT
>NW_015530767.1:0-583 GCF_001515645.1 Sinocyclocheilus grahami
TGTACATTTCTGACATTTAGCTATACTTGTCTATCAGAGTTTGCAAACGCAAATAATTGTTACTTGTGTTATTCATTTATTTATGGGTTCTTTATTAATTATGCAGCATAACAAATATTTTAATTGAACATTTTTGTGAAAGTACTAAAAATACATTCCTGGAATATGTATTGGCATGTGTCAGGTAAGAAATGTAGATGTTCTGTAACAATGCCTACTGACACAGCAGATTTATTTATTTATTTATTTATTTTTAAATAAAAAGAAGAGCTCTGTCCTGAAATCTCATAAATGTTTTGAAACACTTATCAGGAAATATAGACCTAGGCAGCTGTAACTGGGGCCTATTCATATTAATAAAGGCATATTCACAGTTGTTAAAGGGTATAGTTAGGTCTTTAGGAGCAATTGTATAAACTGATTGGGGCATATCAATCAAAGAACTGTAAACACATTCATCAAACCTATTCACACCTATGACAAAAGCTATCTTTTTCTTTGATTATCATGAAATGTTGAAATTTGAGAGAATGATCCAACACAAAACAATATTTTATTCCTACTATGCTAGCTACTTTAGGAT
>NW_015530768.1:0-583 GCF_001515645.1 Sinocyclocheilus grahami
AAAAAAAAAAAAAATGTTAAAACCTAAATGAGTTGAGTTCTATTTGCATTTTTTCATCGAAATATATATGTAGAAAAAAGCAGAATTGTTAGAGGAATAGTGACACAAAATATTTTTAGAGTTAATCATTTGATCTTGGGTCCAGAGAGCAACTCAAACTCAAGGTGTCATTTGAGAACAATTTTATTACTAGATCAAAACATTCACTCCCCTTTTTAAAATGTCTTACTTCACACATTAATATCAGTTTACTGAATGAATATTTATTGATACATTAATAGCATATTATCATTATTTATAATTAAAATCCTTTTTAAAAAGTGAATATAGATATGTAAGCAATATACTCCTCTTTGGAACCAAACAATATATTTGTTATTGACTTAGCTGGTAATGATAAACACATGACCTATTTTAATGGCATCTGTTTTAATTCTAGTACGCACGCAGTTCTGTGTAAAAATTTAGTTTACTGGGTTTTACTGGGTTAAATAGAATATATGAGGTATTAGATTTCAATACAGAAACCTGGTCTTTTGAGGTCGTTATAATATAAAAAACAGCCTACTGTAAGTTTCATAGA
>NW_015530769.1:0-582 GCF_001515645.1 Sinocyclocheilus grahami
CCCTTTAATGAAGGTACAAGAGAGCCTACAATTGTTACTGTGTTTCTCTCTGTTAAACTTAGCACAACTCATATTCAAATTAGTAAAATAGAAACCAGCTTTGGTGCATAATAACTAAACAAGACAATGAGGTGACTGGTGCAAGTGCTGATCATCTGCTTTCTGCTTGAGTTGTTGGACAGTTTAGTCATGCTATGCCAGGAAAGCATAGGTACACAGAATAAAGGGAAACTGTCCACACAACAACCACAGATTAATCATTGCAGGTAAGAAGAAATATGGTTCAGGATTAACACAAGTAGCTCTGATCAGAAGGATAATCACAGAACACATATCTGATGACAGGTTGACAGTATGGAACACTGTCTACTATTGATATCACAACAACCATTATAGCAAAACCAATGAGCCAAGTCAGTGAAATAAGCAGAAATGTTCGTGAATTTGTTACAATGCTGTGGTATCTTAAAGGAAGTCTAATTGCAAAAAGTCAGTCTATTGCCATTAGGACGGTGCCATACATACTGTGATATCACCAAGATGATAGAAGTATGTCCTTGAAATACAAGAGTAGTATGAAAC
>NW_015530770.1:0-582 GCF_001515645.1 Sinocyclocheilus grahami
ATGACAGAATTTTCATTTTTGGGTGAACTAACCCTTTAATAAAAAACGTTGTGAGAAAGCTTCGTGCTAGCTGGGTCTGTAGTATCATAAGGCTTTTACACAATGTTTTTGGCTACAGCTCAGTTTTCAACACTTTTCCCTTCCAAAAGTCTCTATATTTCAAGAGCTGGTGGTCAGCAGCTTCTTCAGCTGCTTCTTGACGTCATGACCCACTGACCGTCAGAAACGGTTGTCTTTTGTCTTTCATCTTAAATCTGAACACCAGCGCAGTTCCCACAGCTTCAGATCTATTAGTAAGTTTCAGTTCAGCTGATGACAGAAAGAGTGAGTCAGCCTGCAGGGAGGCTTCAAATGCATTCAAATCTGATCTTTGGGACTAATTTTGCAATTGAAATATTCATCAAATAAAATGTATAATGTAAACATGTTCCAGCACACTTCGAAATGCTTCCAAGTGGACTTTCTCCTGCATCTACAGCTGGGAATAGATAGAAAGAAAGCTGAGAAGAAACACTGCAACTCAGAACCACTTATATTTGATCAATACTTTTTTCTTTCTGGTGAAAATGGTACGACAGTATA
>NW_015530771.1:0-582 GCF_001515645.1 Sinocyclocheilus grahami
ATTTTTCTTCAATTTTAATAAATTGGTAAAGTTATTAATGAATCACAGTTTATTCGTACGAGCCCCGTTGAGCACATTCAAACCTCGACTGAAATGCCTCTGGCGCTGGAGCTCATGGCGACGGTGCCGATCTTCACCAGGAAGTCGCAGTAGCGGTAACGTGTGCCGCGGCTCTCCACTTTATGTCCCTTGGCGTTCTGGAAGTGACTCTTGAGTTTGACCATCAGGACGTCGAAGTTAGCGTCGGCGGTGAGACCCGGGCCGCCCTCGAACAGAGCCATGCTGCTCAGCGGTGTCTCCGAGTTATGCATCACGTACAGCAGCTTCGACGGCTGACCTGCAACACACAAGGAACCCGCGGTAGGTACGGTCTGGTTTCCATGGCAACATACGGCGGCGCGTCGCGCTCACCGGTGGTGTTTCCCGTGGCGTGGTACGTCTCGCAGTCCACCCAGAAGTTTCCCTGTTTAACAGCTCCCAGCTGCTCCAGCTTCTTATGCAGCATGTCGACCGTCTGCTGCACGCTCTTGCCCTCCGCCACCGGCACCTGACACACGCTAACACACACACACACACACACAC
>NW_015530772.1:0-582 GCF_001515645.1 Sinocyclocheilus grahami
CTCGGAGAGCCTCCAGGGTGCTATAAATAGCGATAAACTAAAATATCAAAGAAAAGTTTGTTGCAAATTATGTATTCATTTCATTTCCTTTAATAACGTGGCCTCTGGCGTTTTTCCAGTGTTCTGTGGGACATTGAGACGGGATTGCAGAAAACCGTGTACGCTGGTCATCTGGGTGACTGTATGTCTCTGGCTGTGGCCCCTGACTTCAACACTTTCATCTCAGGAGCCTGTGACTACACAGCCAAACTGTGGGACATCCATGACAGCCAGTGCAGACAAACCTTTGGAGGCCATGAGAGTGACATCAATGCTATTGGGGTAAGAATGATCAGCAAGCCAGTAATTAATCCATAACCACAGAAATATTGATTACTTACGTTTTTAATGAATGGGGCTAGCTAAGGCTTTATTATTATTCGTTCATTAGGATTTGAACCCTTAATCCAACCCATGGAGCAGTGTTGTTTAGTATTATTTATATACTATTACAGTATTTATTAATATTTTCTGTTTTTTTTTGGTTAGTTTTTTATTAAAAAATTTGTTTTACTAATATTGTTATGTGCCTTTGTCATTTTT
>NW_015530773.1:0-582 GCF_001515645.1 Sinocyclocheilus grahami
TAGGAACTAGTTCTGTAAATAACAGATAACAGAAACTATTTGCTTTCCAGTTCATAACTCTTGAAAAGTCATTGCCTCGCGTCCTTGAATCCACTTCTATCTGCATTGACTAGTAACTCAAACATTGTCTGACTTCTTCTGTGACACAAATGGCTCTCTTCTGTGTGCAAATATGTTGATTATTTCTGGTAGGCATGTGAGGTCATTCTCCCCCGCTCTGTGTGCATTAGTGTGTATAGGAAAGCAAGAACGAAAGCATCTGTGTCACCCGATCAAGAATAGATTATTGTAGCACGGCCCTGCATGACATTTCCAAACCTCGGCCACTACTCATGCACTGGACTCATGCACCGCGTCATTCTCATCAAGATAGGCAGTATTTTGTAAGCTGCAGATCCCTATGACTGCCAGTGAAGGACAGCGACAGCGCTGGCATCGGCAAGGCTCAAAATAAGCCCACAGCTATGCCAGATACGTGACCTTTACGCTACATTTCAGGAAGTTTTGAAAGGACACAATCGCCCATCAAGACATGACAAAGCTGAAGGGAAAGCATTATGATTTACTGACACTTGTTTTTTT
>NW_015530774.1:0-582 GCF_001515645.1 Sinocyclocheilus grahami
TAACGAGTACGAGTACAGGAGACCAGTATCGGGCCCGATACCGGTTGCATCCCTACCACTAATGATATATAATTAAGCAATATCACACAAGTAAGAGTGTTGTTGTTTTGAATAGAATCACGTCTGTATTTCAGCTTTATGAATTACTACTGTTCGTGAATTAATTCTGTCACGAATTAATCATTTCACAAAAGATTTTGCTCAACTTCAGGTCTATACTGAACTATACGGACATACAGTTGAAATGTATTATATTCATTTAACTCATTAATTTAACTCAAGTTTTTTCTGCCCCATAATTTTGAGTCTGCTTCTGTGCAGTGTTTGTGCAGGAATAACTTCAAAAGTACACCGCCATGTACATGAGCAGCTAGAGGGAACATTGATTGATGCCAACTTCATTACCTTTAAAAAGCTTCATTCAGTATGTGTACATGCACACCACTTTTTAACAAAGTAATTTGGACCACGTTTTCCTCCCACACGGCCCTCAACCTGAAATGAGTTTGCTACCTCAAGTCAGGATGACATGTCATGATGCACAACCCTCTACATTGCGAGTAAATCACTCGCATATGCGAC
>NW_015530775.1:0-582 GCF_001515645.1 Sinocyclocheilus grahami
AAAATATTGACTTTCTGACAGTTCCGTTTTGTAGCATAAAAGCTGATGGTAATTATTCAAATCTTGAAATTGTGGTTAATCATAATAGACTAGCTCGTCTGATTCATCAGTTATTAGAAGATCTCACAGTAAACCCAAACCACTGATGAGACTAAAATCAGGTTCATCTGGCCTTGAAAGTATGTATAAAAACGGTATTTTACAAATTCTAGCATAATTCATATTAAAGCAGTGGGTCAACCAAGATTTGTGTGGAAATAAGTATGTGTTACATAATTTTCAAAGCATACACTGAAACATTGTATGATTATTTATAATTTAAGTCGATAATTTAAATGTTTTGAGGACAGATTTATTGTGATGACCATTTAACAGAAAGGAGCCATTTTAAATCTATTACAGTAGTTTAAATGAAAAAGTCATCTTTTGGGGCACAAAAGTGGCCAAAGTTACAGTTATGTAGCATTTTGTGGTTCCAGACGTCAGATAAAAATTTTATACAACAGATATTCAACAATACTGCCAAATCTGATAGAAATCAGCTTGAGCAATTTTCAGAAAATAATTGCTGTTTTTTTTTTT
>NW_015530776.1:0-582 GCF_001515645.1 Sinocyclocheilus grahami
TTCTTATTTCTCTGTACAGCTAAATGCATTGGTCAGCGGCAGTTCCGAGACCAGTATTTTGACTCACCAGATTTCATCCTCACACTAAAAGATTTCTGGCTGAGATGCCGAGAGGGATTGTGGGAGTTGAAATGCCCTGCAGTTTCAGGAGCTGCACCTGACAATGACACTGAGACCCTTTGTACACAATACAGAGAGATAACCAGTTTGCCTCTGATTCAATCAGAAGTCAGCAGGATTATCAGGGAACACACTGCTGAAGGGAGTGAATCGAATTCCTCACCAAGGGAACAAATTGTCAAAGTCGCAGAAAATGAGGACACCGAGATCTGTTCAGCAGATGACACAAAGTGGCTGAATGTCCTCAATCTCGTCTGTTTTGCCGAGTTCAAGACCGAGCGCTGCTCTTACATGCTAGAGAGAGAGGCCGGTGCAGTGCGGGTGGATCTGGACCAGGCTGATTTCGGATATTGTGTGGGAGAGATTGAGGTTCTGGTGCCTGAAGGAGGTGACATGAGTGCAGCTCTGCAGAGGATTACAGGCATTGCTGCAGAACTGGGTGAGCCGATGTTTGTGGACACT
>NW_015530777.1:0-582 GCF_001515645.1 Sinocyclocheilus grahami
TTTTTTTGTTTTTGTTTGGGCACCTCTGAACTAGAACAAGAAGACTATGGATGCTAGTGGTCAAATCAGTATCAGTAACGAAACTCCAATATTTGTTGCTTGACATGAAATGGTCAATATCGACAATATTGTATCTAAAATTTAACACTCAGTATTAATTTATTGATTTTATACACTAGTTAAATTAGCATCACATTCACAATCATATTGATATTCAGGTAAAACAGCACTCTTGTTCATGTCTACATTCTGAATATACAAAACAAGAAATGATTGAGAGGCATTTTTGGTCCAAACCCCTGTTGATTTTCAACCTCACTCAGTTTACACTTGTCTTTACTGCTGAACGCTGAGATGGATGTGAATTGGAGCTCCTGGCTGTCAGTATGACAGTATCTTTGGTGATGATCCTGATCTTCTCTGAAGCGTGTGCAGTGTTCAGTTCGATTGGTTCTTTTGTTGCAGGAAAATGTGCACAGTTTAACGCGTGACGCACTGCAGCTCATTCATAAGGATCTGCCGTGGGAACCGCTGGAGGTTTCAGCGACTGTGGCGCTTGAGATCTTCTCTCACAGCCGGTAC
>NW_015530778.1:0-582 GCF_001515645.1 Sinocyclocheilus grahami
GTTAAGTTAATTTTGGACCCTTGTAGCAAAATCATATCAGTAACAGCTATTACACACAACATGCAAGAAGTTCTCATAAACCCACATTAGTTCATAGTTCCTGCGAATGCTTTCTGGAATGTTTGGTTTGGTGACACGGACCGCCTGCTTAGGAGGGAGAGGAGCAGAAGAAAGATAAAGGAAAGAGAAAAGAGTTAAAGACAGACAGACACAAACATCGCTTTTGCTAATATACAAAAATCTAATTAGATCTTTGACTTTAAAAAGGCAGAGCAATCTTCTCACAAAAAGACCTTGTTACGCAACACATCTTAATTTTTTTCTCTCGAAGGGCCTTGGGAAAGGAGTTAAAGAAGCAGGAAGTATGAGCACACAAAACAAAAAAGAATGCATAAGCATTGGTCTCAGTGGAAAATGAGTGAATATGGTCAAATACTCCTCATGTGAATCACAGCTCAATGTGCATAATGTGAATGACACATTGATTAGCCACAAAAGCTTCCACAGGGTATATACAGGATTCATGGAGTTAAATTTAATACATTTTAAAGGGGTCATATGACATTGCTAAAAAGAACATTA
>NW_015530779.1:0-582 GCF_001515645.1 Sinocyclocheilus grahami
ACACACACACACACTCACACTCACACACACACACACACACACTCATGCTCACGCACACACACACACACACACACACATACACTCACTCACGCACACGCACATCTTTTCCACAGTGAGCATATGATCACGACATTTTGCTTTGAAGTCGAACCTGAAACTGTGGGAATAATTTGGAAACTTGGAGGTCATTCCAGCAGCTCTTCATCCTGAGAGGCGTGAGAAACCTGTTTTACATATATTGTTGCTAGGGATGATGATGTGATGTCAAGGATGCGCATAATTAGGACATATTCATGTGAGGCAGTCTGCATTACAGCTTTAGACAGATTAGCAAGGTGTGTCCTGAACTCTGGATTCACAAATGTAGCCTAAATGATTAATTATGTGTTTTATTGAACAACATTATTTTAAAGTCATCTATCATTATTTCAACTCCATAGTTATTTATCCTTATTGTGGATGGTTAATTTTTTAAGCCACATTAACCATTTAAGGGTGACATTAAACCTTTTTTTAAAAATGCAAAATAGCTGACAAAGTGATAGACAGACAGATAAATAGACAGACAGATAGATAGATAGA
>NW_015530780.1:0-582 GCF_001515645.1 Sinocyclocheilus grahami
TGAGATGTGCTTCATTGGCAACTAATAAAATAAGCTATTTTTTTAATTTCGTTTTATATTTATTTTATTTCAAAAAACGAATTTCATTATGGATTTAGTATTAGTTAACTATAATAACCCTGGTTGTGTAGGCTATAATGAATTATATAATTATATTGAGATTACAAGCTATCATTTTAAATCACTGCACATTATACGAAAGAAAACTATTTAGCAGAGGATGGTTTCGATCCATCGACCTCTGGGTTATGGGCCCAGCACGCTTCCGCTGCGCCACTCTGCTCGACGACAGAAAGGGTGTAATACTCTGTAATCACACCTTTATGACAGTTAAAACATGATATACAGTCCTTTCTATCATAGAATTTGCGGTTTTGAGTAAATCAGCCTATCAAAGAAATGAACATTTATAATTAAATCTATTTTATGCAAGTTAGGGCTTTCAGCAAACGCTCTATATTTTTGCAAAAAATGGAGGAAAGTTAGTAAAAAAAAAAAAAAGAAAGAAAGACTGCAACACAAACTTGAGCGCCCATAAAAAAAATACATTTTGAACAGTCGCCTAAAGATGCGCTGCAATTC
>NW_015530781.1:0-582 GCF_001515645.1 Sinocyclocheilus grahami
TTTTTTTTACAGTGTAATTACCTGGGAATTATCTGCCTCATACTGCTTTTAGCTTTCCATGCTTTTAGCACTATTAACATACTTTGCAGATTGCCATCTTGACTGTATAAACACACTAGGATTTATAACAAAGAAAAAAGTTATTATCCATATAGAGATTTGCTAGATTTTTATCTGTGAAATAAACAAATCTGAATCTCTTTAATGCAGCTTCTTTAATGTGTCCAAATCAAAGTCTTATGCAACTAACAACATGCAAAACACATTTCTTTATATTACATAAGGCTTATGACCCAGCAAAGTCATTTTTCATGAACAACCAATTGGTGCTGCCATGATGACTCCATACTTTAGTTTGTTTACCTTTCAGATCTCATTTAAAATCATATAAAGGCTATAATCATATAAAAGCTATAAAACAATATCAACGTAATCATTTGAATTCAAGTTCAACATATGCGGTTGTTGTTTGCTACACAAATACACTATTAAAATAAATGTTCTTTATTGGCATCTATGGTTTCATGAAGAACCATGAAGATCTTTAACATCCATGGAACTTTTTCATTCCAAAAAAAAAAA
>NW_015530782.1:0-582 GCF_001515645.1 Sinocyclocheilus grahami
TGTATGTATGTGTGTGTGTGTATCTATATGTGTGTGTGTTTAGAGTCGCTGGCGTTTGAGGACGGTCAGGCGGTGCAGTTGGAGGACGGGACCACGGCCTTCATTCACCACACACCTAAAGGTGCCCGTATGCTAACAATCTTACATGCACCGAGTCCCTGAGCGAGCGCTTGACCTCTGACCTCTGTGTGTGACAGACGGCTTCGACCCCGGCGCCGTGGAGGCCGTTCAGCTGGAGGACGGCAGCACGGCGTACATCCACCACCAGACGGGCGGCGCTGTGGAGCTAGATGCAGAGGCCATCGCCACACTGGAGAGCTACGCTAGCAAGGTCTGACCACAAAGCTAGCCGTGATTTTTAGGGTTGGGTATCGAAAACCGTTTCCAAGATCCGTGCATTTCGATTCTGCGTAACGATTCCTGCGTTCGCATTTTAATGTGATTTAAAATGTTTTAAGCGCGGGAACGGAAAGAAATGACAGCCTTTTGCGCAATATCCACTGCAGAAAAGGTTGTTAGGGTCCTATGATTTGCGCAATGCAGAAAACGCGGACGGAATCGCGGAATCCAGTCATAAAAATG
>NW_015530783.1:0-582 GCF_001515645.1 Sinocyclocheilus grahami
TGTTTTATTTCCCCTTCCTTCAATTACTGAAAATTAGGTTTTAGTTTTAGCTGACAATAAAAACAAATACAAATTCTCATCTTGCTGTTGAGAGTCTATCTGTCGAATAGTGTGTGAGAGTAATTATTGAGTGTTATGGCATCTTCTTCTTGTACTGTCTCTGTTGTGACAGAGTGGCAGTGCACATGCTCTTGACATTTGTTTCTTGCTCTTTATTCACTATATTGTCTGTATAAGTATCCTAAAAAACAACTAGCTTCTTAAAGCTGTCAGAGCGAGAGATAAAACCTGAAAGGCAGCAGCAGTTGTCAGTTACTGTGAGGCACATAAAAGGTCCAGGCTCTGAGCTTTAACATCGCTGTCTGTGTGATTGTGACTTTTCTCTCAGTCTGATGCTGTGAGTGACACAAAGTGGCTCGGGGCAGGAAAACCTGCGTAAGCTCTGACTGCCCCAGACCTGGGCAAAAACATGATTTATAATTTACTACGAGCAGGTCTAGATAAGATATTCAAGATGAAATGCAGGTCTGAGAGAGGACGTGAAATTTGATTTTGTTTTGGGTCACATCAAATGCCTCTGAA
>NW_015530784.1:0-582 GCF_001515645.1 Sinocyclocheilus grahami
TATATATATACATATAATTTTATTTTTTTACTAAAACACATTAAAGAAAAAAGCTGTTACATTATAAAAAATATTTGTTTGAAGTTCTAAATAAAACAAAGTTTACTGATATTTTAAATTACTTACAAATTCTTGGTAAACAGACGGGTTTGACCAATTTTTTTGACCCAATTTACCCTGCTTTCATTTTTTTTAATGGATACTTCAAAATAGAGACAACATTTTAAAGCAGCATATACATACTTTTGGTGCAAAATCTGTTCCAATTGGTCAGCGGAAACATTATGATGTTATAAAATGCCTCATTTAGATGACAATCACAGAATGCATTGTAAAGAATCTATAAAAACATCGCAGTTGTAGAACAGAACAAAGACATCCCAGACTTTTATGTAAGACAAAGGGTTAAGTTGTAAAAAACACAGTTGTATGTGCCCTTCACATTTCTGTTTATGTAAAGGGCACCACAGTATCTCCGGGAACAATGTTTTTATTGTCTATTTATGAGACTAAAACTCGTCACTTGCTGCATCTTTAGCATTGGAACAAATAAGTCCATCGCTTACAGGCCCCAACGCTGGC
>NW_015530785.1:0-582 GCF_001515645.1 Sinocyclocheilus grahami
TTCCTGACAAAAGGAAACGCCTGCACAGCTAAATTAAACCACACTTCACATCTGGTCGTGAATTCTTCAGGGGAAAGATGTTTGTTTAGACTTCTGATGGCATGTTCCTTTTTCCAGAACATAGTCATGGGAAAATTGATAATAAGGCCCTGACCAAAAGAACTGATAGCATTAAACTCATCATGTGAAATATCTTTGTCTCTCACGAGCTCTAAAAATAACCCAAAACATGTGGAAATATCATTGCCTTTCGTTCAAGGCAGTCAACAGCTCTTCCATGACCTTAAACTTACTAACATCTTACCGTTTTGTTTCGCAGCATTTGTCATTGCACACAAGAATCAACGAAGTGTCACGACGGCTGGATATGCACGCGAAAAAAGACTCACAGTGCAGATTTTATGATGATGTCATCACTGCTGGTTACTTTGTGATTGCTGAACATTCTAAAAATCGCATTCTTGAAAATCTTCCTTTAAAGGAACAGTTCACCCAAAAATGAACATTTGCATTACATCACTTGAAAAATGTAATTCTATCACTTGCTCAGCAATGGATGCTCTGCGGTGAATGGGTGCCGTC
>NW_015530786.1:0-582 GCF_001515645.1 Sinocyclocheilus grahami
TGTATATATCAAAGGACGTAAGCATGAATGGCGGTTCTTTAGCATAAACAGTGTTCCTGTTTCCATATGAATTGAATTGACTTTCAGTGCTGATAGGGTGAATATAAATTTTACATTTAGACATTTACATTTAGTCATTTAGCAGACGCTTTTATCCAAAGCGACTTACAATTGGGGGATACATAAATCAGTTTGATCCTATACATTTTAAAGAAGTAGTCTGAAATAACTGATTTTTGATTTGTTATAATCCTTTCAAAAAGGAATGAGAATATGTGGTTACATTGAAAGTAACTTTGGTTTGTACTTGTGGTTGTTGGTTGCATCATTTTTGTTAGTTTAGTTCTATAAGGGTGCAAAATAATAACCATTAATGGTTAGCATTATAAGGTTCTTCTGCTGCAATTTCAATAAAGAATGTACATGGTTACAGAAAAGCCACACCAGCAATTGTATTTCGGCACATACGCCTTTTCTTTTACTTGGGTAAAATAAATAAATCCTGGAAATATATTGAATTTTTTTAATTGTTTGTCGTGGAATAGTAATTTTTAATGGATACAAATCAGAATGTATATCTAT
>NW_015530787.1:0-582 GCF_001515645.1 Sinocyclocheilus grahami
CAAAATTTTCATATCGGTGCATCCCTAGAAATAAGATTAGAAATAAAAAGGCGATCTGTTACTTTTTCTGTAGTTGGAAATAATGGGAAAGAGATAAAAGAGAAGTGTGTGGGGGAAATTATACTGTGACCTGCTGAGGGATTTGAAGTGCATCCAATTATAGATGTTCCTTTGGGGGTGGCCATTGATCAAGACCTGCAATGGCTCAAAATGTGAATGCAATCATTTTGTCTCAGCAACGTATCCACAGAGCGTATTCGAGACTGTAGTGTTTTATTTGTGTGTGTCTTGGGTAGCAGGCTAGCAGAACGGTCTCATATCGATCTGAGTGTTCTATGGATAATCTATAGATGCTCTGAATACACACACTAACACACAAAGAGCTCATTGAATTCCCTGCACAACAGTTCTTGATTTGTCTGAAAAGCTCCTCACATTCCATCCATCATTAAGAATCTAAATTCTTAAAAGGATAGTTAACCTTAAAATGAAAAATCTATTATCAGTAACTCACCCTCATTACTTTTTTTCTTCAGTGGAACACAAGGAGATGTCATACTGTCTTTTTATGCTATTAAAAAA
>NW_015530788.1:0-582 GCF_001515645.1 Sinocyclocheilus grahami
TTAGCCCTAAACTTTAGGGTCAAAAGATGGGTCAGTGACATTATTGGTGAGAACTTTATTGTAGCAGTAGAGTGTGAGCCACCCTGTCTGTTTAACTGTGTCAGCAGTATCTATAAGCCACACTAAACCTAAAAGACTGTTCAGGCCGATAGGAAGTTACATCAAACACCCTAAAGTTTTATCTCCAGGGCTGGCCTGCACATTTCCACTAGGACAGCTCTCTGCTACAAATATCTTTAGCTGGATGAGCAGGT
Organism: Sinocyclocheilus grahami; assembly: GCF_001515645.1. Taxonomy (NCBI): domain Eukaryota; kingdom Metazoa; phylum Chordata; class Actinopteri; order Cypriniformes; family Cyprinidae; genus Sinocyclocheilus; species Sinocyclocheilus grahami. The sequence continues at coordinate 255 of NW_015530788.1, forward strand.
CTGGGAAAGATTCTGCCATAAGCAAAACCTCATTTGTCTCTGGCTTGCAAACAATTGCTCTTGTTGTGGTTGTTTATACCTGCTGCACCGAAAATGCAGGGAGAATCCAGCATATTCAAATAGGAGGACATCTAATACACTGCCCTGGACTGAGCTGGGTGAGCATCTAGCTTGCAAGTGATCATCTATAAAGCATTTGCTGATGCTTATATCATTCCGGATAGAATTAGACCGTCTATAGGGGGTGTGTGTGTGTTGGAAGCACAGTGAAGCTGTTCTCTCCATACTAGGGCTGGGTATCGAGTTCGATACTTTTTAGGCACCGACC
>NW_015530789.1:0-582 GCF_001515645.1 Sinocyclocheilus grahami
AAATCATACTGATCCCAAACCTTTGAAAAGTAGTAGATATTCTTCTTTATTTTAAGTTTTTCTTTAGGATAAGGAATGTGACCTGAACATGTTTTCCTGAGCTTCGCCCATCATCATATTGTGCATCAGCATTAATATTCTGTGTCTACCCCTTGCTATAATTTCACACCAGACTCTGGTCATGCACGGGTTCCAGACATCAAAGATTCTGGAAGGGCGGCCACAATTACATCTAGGTTTGATGTTTCTTGAAGGGATGACCTACACCCACCCTTTGGACGTCAAAGCAACTCACTACAGCGCGGGTGGTAAACAGCAGCCAAACTATCATCAGACACAACAGGACACAAATTACTCAGGTGAACACTGATTATACTGACTCCAAAAAAGCATGAAAACAAATTAAATGGAGACAAACCAATTGTCTCAACAGGCAGTGCATGCACGTTAACTTCCCATTACATTTGATGGACACAAACAACTGGTGTCCACAAATAGAACAATCTATGGACTGGCTAGAACCCAACGGAGCTCATTAGATATTTGAAGCATGTTTTTTTCCCTTAAAGAACTGCTGCCTGG
>NW_015530790.1:0-582 GCF_001515645.1 Sinocyclocheilus grahami
CCCTTATTGAGAACTGTTTTGAGTGGAAATGCATTCCAGTACATTACAAAACATTGCAAAATATCTTGAGGCGATTTAATGCACTGTGAAAATTCAGAAGACTTAAAAGCAATTTAATGCACAATAGTGTAATATTTGCACATTTTTATAGCATTTATGCATTAGCAAACACACTTCCTAATATTTATATAAAGCAACTTTCATTGCATTGAGTTCATGCATTGCCTATGATTTGAACCCATGACCTCCAAGTAATTTGGTGTTAGTTCCTTTCAAGGTTTTAAAATTATTTTTTTGCATCATGCAGGCTGATACATTTAAAGACTGAATACAAATCTGCTCACATCTGTCTGCATTGAGGAAAGATGTCTTGCAGTTTTAGACCGTTTCAATGTGAATTTAGCAGATCTGACCCTTAAGAAAACAGTTTTGAGTGGAAATGCATTGCGAGATCTTGCGTGACTTTAATGCACTTTTTTAAATGCTTATAAATCGCGTTGAATTGCATTCATCAGTTAATGCAGTGGTTCTCAACCTTTTTTTCCACCGGGCCGCACTATGGTGCAAGTCTCGCGGGCCGCA
>NW_015530791.1:0-581 GCF_001515645.1 Sinocyclocheilus grahami
CGCGAAAATCGGTGCGAATGTTCGGCACGATGACGTGTTTGAATCGAAACAATAGATCCCTAATGGGGCTTTTCACACTAGGCGCGATGATTCGCGATTTTTTTTTCGTCCTGTGTGTCGATTTTTTTCCCTGTTGCTCCGCGATGAAACGGGCCGTCCAATCAGATTTGAGCTTAGATCACGTGCCCGGAGCAGCTGCTGTTGCACAAAAGTGATGTGTCGTGTGGCCCATACTCGGAATTAGTGCTCTGCATTTATCCCATCCAAAGTGCACACACACAGCAGTGGACACACACCCGGCAGCCATTTTTTTTGCTGTGGCGCCCGGGGAGCAGTTGGGGTATTGAAGGTGGAAGAGAGAGCGCTGTACATTCACTCCCCCCACCTACAATCCCTGCCGGTACGAGACTCGAACCCGCAACCTTTGGGTTACGAGTCCGACTCTCTAACCATTAGGCCACGACTTATTTCCATATAGCGGCTAATGAACCGGAAAGTCTCACCCATAGGCTTACTTCCACGTTGAAGAAAAAAGTGAATATGAAAAAAAATAGAGAAACATTTGTCTACACGTAAAATAT
>NW_015530792.1:0-581 GCF_001515645.1 Sinocyclocheilus grahami
GAAGACTGGAGTAATGGTGCTGAAAATTCAGCTTTACCATCACAGAAATAAAATACATTATAAATTATATTACAAAAGAAAATAATTACATTTAAGTTTAGGTATTGGGTAGGATTAGGGATGAAGAATATGGTCCTGCAGAATATGTGCTTTATAAGTACTAATAAACAACGTTAATAAGCAACTAGTTAATGGTGAGAATTGGTAGCTATACTAAAGTGTTACCTAATTTTTCACATTATTACGGTTTTTAATCAACTAATTTTTAAAAGTATAAAAATCTTAAGACTCCAAACTTTTGAATGGTAGTGGTATTTAAAATATTTTATGGAAGAAATGCAATATCATAAAACAACAATCCTAAATATGGTGCTATTTCTGAAAGGTGTTATTAGCCTCTTTTGGTTTTATTAAAATAACCTAATAACCTCATTATGGTGCTTACGGTGTAGCTGGATTCGATTTTTTTTTGTACTTGAGGGAACATTTGATCTAATTATAAAGACTTGACAAATGTAACTCCACAATATATATTTATGTATCTTTGATGTTTGGTTTAGTTGTTAATGTAATGCCAGCAA
>NW_015530793.1:0-581 GCF_001515645.1 Sinocyclocheilus grahami
ATATATATATATATATATATGTCAAATACACACACACACACCATTTCCCTTTAATTAGGTTTAACAATCCCATTGTCTCAGTTTTGGCTGCCTCAGGATGTTAACAGTCAGAAATACACCTTCATGTGTATCAGTGTTGTGCTCAGCAGCAGCACAACCTTGGACATTTTTTTTTTAAGTTGCACAAATGTCACTGTTTGAAAAGCATTACAGATTTTTCACCTTCTGTGATCTGGCTACATTACAATGATTCCATATTTGCATTAATACCGTTCATGTTTATTGGTACTTGTATATCATTTTACCAGACAGACAAAGTTACAGCACGTTGGGCATGTGGTGTTCTTCTCTGAAGGGACTGTGACTCCTAGTGTGGTATTACGTTTTTCATGCTTTTTTTTTTTCCGTATTATATCATCCCCGGGTTATTCCACTAATTTTTTTGCCCTCTTATTTTAAATGATTTTTTCCCCCTTATTTTTCCATAAAGATGCAAATTCACATGAACTACAAATCCTACTGAGTACACATTCAAAAAAAAAAGTGCAACTGTAGTGACCAATTGATTTTCTTATTTTTTT
>NW_015530794.1:0-581 GCF_001515645.1 Sinocyclocheilus grahami
GGGGACATGTCCCACCCGTCCCACCCGCAAATTACGCCTATGCTAAGAACATTTCGGGAAACACGTATTAACGATAAGGTACAGCTTGACAACCTTTACATGCTTAAGAACGACGTAGCGGTAAGAAGGTTTCGTTAAACTCAGCCTAGCTTTATCAGCAGTATGATATTTAGAGTGCATTATTTACTCTATTATTAAATATAGGCCTATGTATTTCAGAGTACGGATCGAAATGTTGAATATAATTCAGTAATTCTATGATGTTTATTCCTTGTATGCTTAATATAGAGTCTACTATAGTTGACTGTGCAACATTTCAGTTTGAAAGAACATTGAAAAATCTCTATCAGTCTATGAAGTATGAAACATAAGGTGTCATGTATTTGCTATTGCTCGGATCACTGTGCAATACAGCGGCCACGGTGATAAAAGCTATGACAAAAACTTCAGTCCAGGTCTAAAACTGGTTAACGTTTTAATCTGTAATGATCCACTGCATAACATTGGCTACATAAATGTATGACATTACACAAACCTGCTAAACTGTGCATTTAAATGATTTGAAAGAACCTGCAGCAGAA
>NW_015530795.1:0-581 GCF_001515645.1 Sinocyclocheilus grahami
ACACACATACATAGAGTAATTTCCCGCATCTATGAGTGCAGCCTCCATCGTGTATCTGTATGTTGGCCAGACAGTGCAATATCCGGAGAGACAGCAGGCCGCTTTCCCACTCCATACTATTCACGCCGTATTGGTTAATATCCAAGATGGGCTGTCATGATAAAACAACAGAAGAAATGCGGCATTCAATCAATGAAATGACACATAAAAGTGATGGCGTATCTAGAGCGATCAGCACTTTAAATGACACAAAACACATAATTAAAGTATAAAATAGACAAACAGATGCAACAAAAGTGCTTTGTTCACATATGAGGACCCCGTTAGTCTCATCTCTTAGTGGAGCACTAAAGCAGATGTACAGACAGACAGTACGGCCCATGGGAGCATAGGGGAGGTGTGGAGGAGCACATTAATCTTGGCTGTCCTGTACAATCCAGTGTAGTTTAATGTGGATTCGGTCTTTGAGCCGATATTGTAGAATTAAAGGAATATTCAAGTTATACAAGTATATCAAGTATACAAGTTAAGCTCAATAGAGCATTTAATGCTGATTGACCCAAAATAAAATAAAATGAAAT
>NW_015530796.1:0-581 GCF_001515645.1 Sinocyclocheilus grahami
GTGTTTGAGGGCTTTTCAGACTGTCTGACACTCTCTCTCTCTCTCTCTCAATTCAAATAATTAAATGCCAAAGCTTGAAATATATGTGGAGAAATATAACAATGAAAAGATCAAAATAATAGAAAAACATTAACAACTTAAACAGTGTAACAAATTAGAACATGTGTAAACATTTCATACCACAGTGTTTAACAAACACACAGAGTGAGGGTCACTGTGGTGGACAGTAGGGAAACACCCTGAGGTCAGACACATATTACACACATTCACCTGCTGTCTCTCAGGCTGTGGCACATCCACACATCTCGCAGCCAGTGCAGTGAGGTGCCTGACTGAAGTTGTGGCCTAATGGTTCGAGAGACAGACTTGCAACCTGAAGGTCATGGGTTCGAGTCTCAGTACCAACAGGAAATGTAGGAGTGAATGCATAGTGCCATCTTCCACGTTCAGTAACTAGGACTGATGAGGTGCCCTTGAGCAAAACACCAAACTCCAGTCGGCGCTGGAGTAATTTTAAAACTAACACGGATTCGGTTTTCTTGTTTTTAACCAAATTTACAGTTCACTAATCTTTTGTATAA
>NW_015530797.1:0-581 GCF_001515645.1 Sinocyclocheilus grahami
CACGCGCACACACACGCGCACACACACGCGCACACACACACACACGCGCACACACACAGACACACAGAGAGAGAGAGAGAGAGAGAGAGAGAGAGACACACAGACACAGACACACACACGAGAGAGAGAGAGAGACACACACATCAGCACAGCACAGAACCATGAGAGAGAAAACCTTCAAAATAAGAAAAGAACTTACTAAAAATTTATTAAATCATTAAAATATAATAAATAATTGTAAAATAAAAAACAAAGCAGCTAGTAAAAATTAAATCATAAAAATGGAAAATTAAAATAAATATGTATATTAAATCAGAATAACACTTAATTAAAAAAAAATTATACAAATTAAAAAATGTAATACATTATTTTAAAATAAAACAAATCAAAATAAAGCACTTACCAAAAGTTTGTCATAAAAATAAAATTGTAAAAAATATATATATATCACAATAAAACACATAAGTTTATTAAATAATAAATATGTAAAATTTAAATAAATTAAAATGAGCAACATCCAAGCAACACAAACACCAACACACAACAAAATGACAAAAACTTTAACTAAAATGGAAAAAAAC
>NW_015530798.1:0-581 GCF_001515645.1 Sinocyclocheilus grahami
TCTATCTATCTCTCTATCTATGTTGACACGTTTTTGAAGTTTGGGGCACTCTCTATCATCACAGATGACGATGAATCTGGGAAACAGCAGACGTCTGCTAAGAAGCGTCGCGTGGAAACGTTCCAGCAGAAGGAGAAGAGAAAGCGGGACATGGGACAGGCCACGTCAGACAAGAGCTTTGTGGAAGAGGAGAAGCGGATCCTGCGTCAGAGTGTGGAGTGAAGCGGAGATGTAACCCGCTCCGCTTGTTTTAATCCCCCAGTCTTTAACCCTTCTGGATGTTGACGGGAACGGCATCCCGAGTCTGGGGATATTTTAAATGTATTTCTCTAAAATCACGTCCATGTAAAGGGAGAGGGTTTAGGATGATGTGTTTGTGTTTTGGACGTCATTGTAAGTATGATTTCAATTGTAAATTTGTAGCTGTAAGGAACATTATCCTTTGGTTATGATGTTTCCTGTATGTTTTCAATGATTTGTAGCTTCTCAAATGGATAAAGTCCTTTTCTCTGAGTCTCTGTTTGTATCTCTCATTTGTGTGTGTGTGAGAGAGAGGGTGTGTGAGAGAGTGTGTGTGTGTG
>NW_015530799.1:0-581 GCF_001515645.1 Sinocyclocheilus grahami
CAACATCCACAGATTATGACGTGAAATCAGAATATATACAAACACATAGCAAGGAAGAATATTAACAATTGTATAAAATGTATAGTGGCTTGACCTCTGCGTTGTCTTCATGCACTGTAACCTCATTTCTACTGCTCATAAAAAACATATGAACCTTTAAAGAAGAAAAAATGATTTGCATATATAAGAAAGAATCGGTAGTAAGAATTGTGAATTGTCCCCTACTAAAAGTCCTATCATATCCACTGTAACCCCAGGTGGACATCACCATGGGCATGGAGGGTGGAGACCTTTCAGACTTTGTGGAAAATGTGGAATGGGAGTGTCATGGCATGCCGGCCGTTAAAAGCGTCATAATGTACGGCTGCTGCTCGGACCCATACCCTGACATAACATACACAGTCCTGCTCAAGCGGCGTTCTTCCTTCTACATCTTCAACCTTCTTCTGCCGTGTTTCCTCATCTCTTTCCTGGCTCCACTGGGCTTCTACCTGCCAGCTGATTCTGGGGAGAAGGTCTCACTGGGGGTGACGGTGCTGCTGGCTCTGACTGTATTTCAGCTGATGGTGGCTGAGAGTATG
>NW_015530800.1:0-581 GCF_001515645.1 Sinocyclocheilus grahami
CACATCAGATGATGTTTACATCTCAATTTTGAAAAATTTACCCTTATAACTGGTTTTGTGCTCCAGGGTCACATTTGATATTAAATATTAAAATAATAATACAATTCCTATAATTTATAATATATAACCTACAATTATTATTTATTAATTATTTTAAATATGTATTAACTGATTTCACTACTACTGCTAATTATTACTATTATGATTATTATTACTACTACTACTTATAATTAATAAACAACAGTTATTAGTGAAGTGAGTATTATTATTAGTATTATTATTTGGAAATTATTTGATTAATTTGATATTATTATTTATAAGTATTTATAATTAATAATCAACAATCCTTTTATTTGTAGTTATTATTATAAATAATAATAATTATTAACAATTATGATGTTTGTTGTGGTTGTTTTTATAAATAATAAATATTAAAAATAACGAAAATATTATATTATTATAAGTAACAACTGCTATTGTTTTTATTTTTTAATTAATAACAACAGTTATTATTATTTAGTAAATCTATTTTTTTATTAATTATATACAATTATTTATCATTGGTGTTTATAATTAATAAG
>NW_015530801.1:0-581 GCF_001515645.1 Sinocyclocheilus grahami
AGAGAGAGAGAGACAGGATGAGCGCATAAATGCACTCCAATCACTTTGTATATGAGAGGATTTTGAGTATTCAGCATAGAGTCAGTCTTCCAAAGCACAGTCTGTCAGCAGTCAATTTTATTTTTGGTTTTGGTGCTGTCTGCCTTTCCACAGCAGGTCAATATATATTTCATAAAGGGACGAAAAAGAAAAGAAAAGAAAAGATAAACAAATGTGAGACGATAAAAAAGACACAATTAGATATGAAGACACTGAGAAGATGAAACAAAAAGAAATGCAATGAGATGAGGCAAAATGAAAGAAGGGAAGAGTAATGTACTGATAGGATGGCTGAACAAGACAAAAATGATGAAATGAGACAAAACGAGAAAAGAAAATAGATGAGATGAAAGTGAGAGCAGACAATATGAGATGCAATAAGATAAGAAAAAATAAAAGACAAATCAAAAGAGACAAAATGAAATGCCATGAGAATAGACAGAAAGAGACAAGACAGGATGACTTAAGAACAAAGGAGACGAGATGAGACAAAATGAACAAAAGAGAAGAGACTAAATGAGGCAAGATGAGATGAGATGAGA
>NW_015530802.1:0-581 GCF_001515645.1 Sinocyclocheilus grahami
GATTTGATGCTTTACTGAGACTAAAGAAAACGCTTTTTTGCCATCACCATCTGAAGGCTTTCATTTAAACACCCAAATGTGGCAGAAGTTTTGCATTGGTGCATTTTGATAAAATCATCTTCAGCTCATGCAGATGAATTACTGAGGAATTTCCTGAGGTGATGTGGTTTCACAGGTGGGCTCGGCCTCAGATAGTTTCCTGTGCAGACAGGAAGTCTTTGTTGAACTTTCTGTGACTGTCTTGTGTTTGACTCAGCAGCTGCGAGCAAAATAATGCATGAAAACTCTGCATGTGTATAAATAAAGCTGAACAGATGTTCAACAGTGCTCGTTTTAATTGTGCTATTGTCTGGTAAACAGAACGTTAATAGTGTTAAAGTGTTACCAATTAGTGTGTGCATCGTCCTGCAGCATTTGTCCTCAAATCATGTTATGCTCTTGCCTGGTAATACCCTGGCAACCCCCCAGAACTCCAAAGCAACACCATAACAATGTTCTTCAATTACTTTGCTGTGCACAACCTCTCGGAACATCCTAGCAACACCCTAGCAACATGCTTCAATTACTATGCTGTGTACAAC
>NW_015530803.1:0-581 GCF_001515645.1 Sinocyclocheilus grahami
TATACACATGTAAATATTTTCCAAATTGAAACAGTACACAAACATATATGTGAACAAAAACTATTATTCTGGATGATTAATTTTTTATGTTTAATGATGTGATATTTAATGTTTTCTTATTAATAGAAATGGTTATTTAGCATTTTCAGTTGGATTGTGTGTAAAGTCAGTGTTTGACGTTAATCAAACGAGTCGCTGTAATTGTTTTGGTTCATCACTCTGAAACAGAAGAGGACACGGCGTTGTTTGTAGTACGATGTATAGGGTGTTTTACTGTGGGCGTGTCTGTGTGTGATTGACAGCTGAAGCGCTCACTCACAGCAGTCTGTTGGAGGCAGATGGCGGCGGTGATTCGATGGTCAGCGTCAATCTGCATCACACTATCTTACCGACGCAAGGTACGACCGCATGCTCTCTCTGACGCTCTGTCACATGACCCACGGCAGTGACATCATCACGTGTGTTCTGTGTGCTCAGGTGCAGCGGACGCCGTCGTGGTTCTGACTCCGCCCCATGACCTGGTCACCATGACAACGGGCCACGCCTACAGCGATGACATGGTCACTCTGCTCTAACGCTGC
>NW_015530804.1:0-581 GCF_001515645.1 Sinocyclocheilus grahami
TTCTAATCCAGAAGATGATGTGTAAAACAGCTCCAGACTTTCTGACAGACTAATCCACCTTCTGAGGGAGTGAAAGGGCACAAATAGTGGTCTGTCTACATTTTACAAACCTTTTAAGACACCGCTTTTCACACCTGCACACCAAATACAAAGCAGAGTGAGCCAGCTGTACACCACAGCAGTGATGAGTATTTTGATTTGTGAGGGAACATGTTTGTCATCTACTGACAGTTTTGCCCCGTCTCTTCATCAATCAAGGGTGTGGAGTGTGGAGAACAACAGAGTGTGATGTTGATTAAGACAGCTCCTCAAAGATAGGGAGAACAGAACGACAGAAGGCAGGGAAGTATAGAGGACATAAAGGAAAGGTGATGTGAAACAGAGTGGGACTGACATGACTCTGGAAAGTACAAGCTCGAACACAAACCTTAGATTATACGCCATATTGAATTTAACACTGATGAAAACAAGACTGTGAGGGATAGACTTACAGTCTTTACAGTGCCAAACACTGTACCAAGATCCTAGATCATATAATTTTTGGCAACACACAACTTTCTATGTTTTATGGAGTTTTTTTT
>NW_015530805.1:0-581 GCF_001515645.1 Sinocyclocheilus grahami
AATCACCCCTCTCTTACAACAAATTAAACACATGTAATATGAAACATATGTGTAATATTATAAATCACTATTTTTATGTAAGTGATAAGCATTTGCTTTAAACAGAGCCTATGCTATAATATAATTAATAATGTCACATGCAGCCAGACACACATACAGGTGTGAAATGATTTATGCCAATGAGTACAACAAACGCTATTAGACTTGTGGACACCTTTTATGAATAACCATTACAGGGGAATTGGAACACAATTGTTCTCATTTTTCTCAAACTGCATGTTTTAGTTTGTTATTTGTGGCCTCATGCATTTTGCACAGTGTCTGAACACATGCAGAGTGGTGCTTTAGTCCTCTCATATTGTTCGTGGCAGTGGAGGGGTGGTGCTCTGCCACAGAGCCCATGTGTGTGCCGCATGTGTGTCTGCTGCTCCATCATTAGATCAAACCTGTTGCTTTGATAAAGCAGAAGACACACACTGGCAAGCGCCCCCTGACAGAGATGCTGCACTGAGGCTTAACACTTCTGCTCTTCATGGGTAAGTGCAATATTTTTGCAGTTGTTAATACAGTTCCATTCATTT
>NW_015530806.1:0-580 GCF_001515645.1 Sinocyclocheilus grahami
TTTCAATTTTGCACCGTTTTGTCCCACTTCTCAAGAATGACTGAGCTGACAGAACTGTGTCTAGCGCTAGTTTTACTGAAATATTTTGAGATAATGCAAAAAGGTATCTTACCGTCACAACTGTACACTGTTGATACTTATGAGAAAGACAACACGTTCAGTAAAAACGTCAACAAACAGAAAACCTTACATTTGAATAAATGCGTCTGTTTATTAAAAACTGCTCGGTTTACGACCTTTTAGTTTTTTGCTTTTCCAAACTCCGGTTGGAAGGTTGTGCAGTGGCTCGTTGTTGCCTCTCTGTGGCCTGGATGAGAATGACACGTTAACTGAATAACGTTACCATCCCGAAGGACCAATCTAAAGGGTTCGGATTGATATGCTGCTATGCAGTTGCTAGGTCGTTCCGAGTTAGTTTTAACACGTGATTCTTAGACGCTTTAGCCATTGATTTTGTTTTGTTTTGAAAAATGTTTTGTTTTAAACTTTTGCATGCGACCTGATGACGTCACAAATGGAATTGTCGTCAGCATATAAAAAGCGCGAATCTTTCTTGCTCATTTTGTAGGTTTTAAGTTGT
>NW_015530807.1:0-580 GCF_001515645.1 Sinocyclocheilus grahami
TTGTCTTGGTGTCAGGAGCTTCCAGTACAGAAAGTACAAACATAGAGCAGACATACATATAATTTAAGGTAATAAAAACAATAATAAATATAGCTGCATGCAGCAATTATTGGGGCCAAGCCCTATTTGGACATTTTTGACCTATTTGAACATTGGACTTTATTTGGATACTTTTAAACATTGCACAGTTCCCAAAGTTTAACACTTGCTACACATTGAATTTGTATAGAATCTTCAAAGCTGTAACCTTTTGATTTACACAGATGCTGAAGCTCCATAATTCAAGTGACACTCAACTCAGAATTAAGATTTTGTATATAAATATGCAGTATTTAATGAGCTTAGATGAGATCATACTTTGAAAAGCACAACATCTGGAAAAGAAGCAACTTCAGTATCATTAAATATGCTGGTCTGGACATGTGTGACACCGGATTCAAACCCATGACCTGAAAGGATCGGGGCCAGTGGCTTAGCAGAGTGCACCACTCAGTAGATGCACTTTCTACAGACTGCTTAGGAAAGGTTTAGATGTGCGAATGAGCTCCCCAATAAAGTTTTTTAGCATTTTAACCAGAGT
>NW_015530808.1:0-580 GCF_001515645.1 Sinocyclocheilus grahami
AGGTTGCTTATTGGTCTAAGTCAAAAGAGCCAGTGTGATAAAGGCCCCTAGATAGGGCTCAGGTCCCTTCTTCAATGCCAGTCTACGATTTAGAAAATCTATGATTTTTTTCATCTGCTAGGCAAAAATAATCAAATTGTTTAGATTATTAATAGCACACCTCTCCTCAACAAGCAGAATTACTTAAGGTATCGCTCATATCTGTAGCAAATGGTGCTGGATGGTATACACCAGAGTTTAATTCTAAGGGTTAGGAGTTTGTTCAAGTCCCTAATTGAAAGTATGAGCAATATTTGTTGTAATGTTTGCCTTAGTTAACATCACTGATGAACAACTGTCCTACTGCAGTGAGAAAACCCAAGCATGAGAAAGGAAAGGATACGTGCTCCTCACAAGATGAGTAATGCCTTCACCAGTCGGGGCAAGTGCTTATCAGATTCCTGCTCATTTCCAGGTGGAATATGCTTCTAAATGGGCTGCACTTAGGATGATTTAACAGACTGCTGTGCGGGGCTGACTAGATAATTAACTCAGAGTCTAGGAGGGAGAATGGAAAGAAGGCACTGGAAAAAAAATAAAA
>NW_015530809.1:0-580 GCF_001515645.1 Sinocyclocheilus grahami
AAAAAAAAACTTTAGGTGGAATTAAACTACTTTCAATTATTAAGTAAATAAATTACATTACATTATGAATATTTCTGACATGAAAAGCACACAAAACCCTATAAATTATGTTACATTTACATTATTTAAGCACTATTTAACCATCTGATGCATGATGCATTTTTTAAGCACATTGAGCATCTTTTCCATTTTATTTTCATTCACAATCCGTTGTATTTATTTATTTAGTTAGACAAAATTCAATCTTAAAACTTGAGCATTTTTTCCTTTTCTTTTTCTTTATGATTATTCATGTATCAGAGAGTCAATAAAAACAGCATGTTTGCAGTGACTATGAGATAAATATAATGAATATAATATAATGCAATTAAACTCATGATAGCTGTTGCTCCACACAGAAGCACCAGAATCTGAGATCTGCTTCAGCAGGCATCTAGAAATGAAAATCACAGAGCTTTTACATTGTTTCTGGATTTTACTGTGTTTCTCCTTCACGTTAGATCGCTGGTTTTAGGAACAGACTCACCTTTTTCACGTTGATTATGGATCACTGCTTCTTCAGGAGTTCGAGACCAGCTCA
>NW_015530810.1:0-580 GCF_001515645.1 Sinocyclocheilus grahami
AAAATTACACCTAAATAAATAAATACACAAATAGAAATGTTTAAAGTAAATTCATAAACAAAACCAAAAAATAAAATCGTTTAATTTAAATGTAAGACCAAATGAATGAATTAATGAATAAATAACAAAACGTTAAAAAATGCACCTAAATAAATAAATTGTTTCGTTTAAATCTTGCACCAAAAAAAATATATAAAACTGTTGAAAGTAAATTCTACACACAGAAACATTACAACAAAATCAAAAAATACAATTGTTCAATTTAAATCTTACACCAAATGAATGAATAAATGCATAAAAATTCCACAAGAAAAAAAAATTACACCAAATATTTAAGCAGATCCAAAAATAATTACACACAAAAATATAAATAAATAAATACAGTAAATTCTAGAAACAATGCACACAAAAATGTTTTAAAGTAAATTTTTCAATGCAGTTTTCGTTACTGTTATAGCGTGTCTGCGGATGAAATATGTATCCTCTGACTCCTGCGTGATCCTGAGCACTAGCCATGCGTGATTTCACCTCAAACACACCGTTTGCTGAACCTGAAGAAGTGACTCTGATCTGATCTGAT
>NW_015530811.1:0-580 GCF_001515645.1 Sinocyclocheilus grahami
TATTTATTAAATAAAAAGATATATATAAAATTGTATAAAATAAAATAAAAATATATATATAGAATTTATTGACTTCCTTATATCTCTATTATATTTTATTTATTATTATGGAAACAAAAATTAAGTAAAACAGTGACGAGAGTGAGATTTTGTTGCATTAAAGAGAATCTGAATAATGTACTTAATTGTCAGTAATGTAATAATTCACAACTAATGGTCTTAAAATAAGTTTTTTTTTAAAAACGTAAAAATTTGGGGTGAAATGTGACCTGAAAATGTTTTCATAAAAATGGTTCTTGAAATAAAGAGAACCACAAAAGATCTGAATTTAAAACTACACTGAGGTGTTTTTTTCTGCGCAGTTGTTCAGGGTAAAAACGATGTAAATATCACAGAAAGAGCGCCATCACTGGTGGTGGATCTGCTGGAGGGTTAATGAGCGTCTTATGGCAGGTGAACCGAACTGTGACCCAATTAGCACAAATTAAGCAATTATCTAATCAGAGGCAGTATTTGCAAACCTGTTCAGCCGCAGTAAACGAAGCTGAAAAGGGCAAATCAATCAGTGCGTCTCGTTTAC
>NW_015530812.1:0-580 GCF_001515645.1 Sinocyclocheilus grahami
TTTACATTTTTTTATTAAAACCAGTTCTGTTTTTAAGAAGTAGAAGTAGAACTTGTGCATGCACATTCCTGAAATATGAAAAACTCAACCATATATCCTGGTAACACTTTTATGAGAAATAAGAACTAGGGAAGTCAAACAGCAAAATGATACCATCCAAGTAAACATAAATGTGGTCTACAAGATTTATTATGCTATATCCCAAGTCTTCTAAAGCCATATGACACATACATGCAAAGAATAGTTGGTTGTTATTCACTGAAACTCTTGACATCCATGATTAGAAGCTTGAAAGCTTAAGATTCATTGCACAGAAAAGAGTGACCTGTATATTACTCAAAATGTCTTTGTATTTACATTATTATAGCTGAGATTTTGTCAAGACATGGGAATGACAGAGAGAGAGGGGGAAAAAAATAAAGCTGTAGGAGAAAAACACAAACAGATGAGAGCCAGAAGGAATGAGATGTAGTGAAATTTACCGTACTGACGTATGAGTCATTGAACAGCTCCTCATAGAAAGGACTGCACCCCTGCCTTTCCAGATCTGCGTTCTGATTGGCTGCACCAGTACGGCTTC
>NW_015530813.1:0-580 GCF_001515645.1 Sinocyclocheilus grahami
ACATGTTTTCATCTTTTGTCCGTATCTGTCATCTCCTAGCCAAAACATTTTTATTTCATAATGTTGGGATAGCAACACCATTACAAAAGAAATCCATCCCTCCAGTGTGCTCTCAGCTGGGTGGCTGCAGTTTATTGAATTTGCTCTGTGTGCGGTGTGCCGCTCAATGTCGTAAGTATGAATGCTGATTAGTTCATATGGGTGGACATGAGTGAGGTGAAGAGGCCTCAGGACAGAGTGGGATTTGGTTTATGTCTTGATTAGCTTCTTCTCTTACACATTAACCACACTCATGAACATACATTCATTCAAACACAATAACATCCACGTGAGCTTCACAGATTCCATCAGATTGTATTCACCATTACAGCGTAGCTGTTCTAGGCTTTCTTGCAGAAATCAAAAGCCTGATAATGAGAGTGATACAAGTATGAGACAACAATAAAATACCAACCAAACACCTACTGACAGGAATAGACTGAAACTGAACTAAAAAACTGAAACCTACCCATGAGGTCTCAGCACTGCTAGAAAGGCATAGCATATTGATAGCTTTGGTTATTTCACCAATATTACAGAC
>NW_015530814.1:0-580 GCF_001515645.1 Sinocyclocheilus grahami
AGAGCACTAATTCCTAGTATGGGTAACCATACTTGGCCACGTCACCTCATATCCTCCTGTGAATCTTGTTTTAACTCTGTGGTGAAGCACAGCTCTGCTGTTGATTAGTTCCTCACATATATTATGGATTATGACTCTTTATTTTAGTTCACATGTTGCTTGCTCTGTTCGGTTTTAAATGATTTCCTTCTGTCTCTCAGGAGTGTATCATTGATGAAGACTGTGAGAAGGGCAGCTGCTGTCTCTACAAAACACAGAGCTCAAAGTGTCTGCCCTGCAAGCACACTGATGCGGTAAGCGGTTTCAAAGACCAGGCACATTTCTAGGCACACTTAACCTCTGCTACTATCCAGTAAAAGATCCTCTAGTTTGCTTATTACATGTTAGGTATTCAGCCTAGTCTCGAATTATTTGGATTTGCTCATGACTTTCTGGTTTCTCTGGGTCTCTGTACAAATATAATACTCAGCAATGTGGCTTTCCAATAAAATGATGCAACTGAGCCTGCATTGTGACTGCATTGCGGGACGAGTGCAGCTGGAATCTGATATGCCGAAGCGTTTCTCCTTTGGGTTTCACA
>NW_015530815.1:0-580 GCF_001515645.1 Sinocyclocheilus grahami
CTCCGACAGGTCGTCCATGATGCAGGTCTCCTTGGGCTCGACCAGGTTGAATTCCCTGACGAAGACGATGAAATGTGCGTACAGTGTGTTCAAGTGTCCCTGCAGCTCCAGAGCCACCGTCTCTTTAAAGTGAGCCCAGTAGATGTGAGCCAACACGTGAAACAGATACCGGCAGACCTTCTTCACCAGAGACTCGAAGGAGTTGGGAAAGTCTTTGCCTGAAAGCAAATCGAGATATCAGTTATCATTTAATAATTTTGTTTTCATTGAAATGTAATGTTTGATTGTTAAATAAGTAAAAACAAAAGATTAATTATTAGTAAAACAACATGCTATAATTGCCTCAAAAAAGTTTTTAGTAATGGTTTAATAACAGTTAATAATAAAAGGTATTTATAATGAGCACAGATATTTTTGCAGGCCTTTTTCAAACACTACAACAAATGTGGAGAGTAAAACTAAATGTAGTCATTTATCACTTGTGCTATTTGTTTTCAATTTCATTGCATTTATCGCTTGCACATTTAAATAAATATTTTAAGTATATGTTATTAAAATAACAGGTTTAAGTAAAACAAGG
>NW_015530816.1:0-580 GCF_001515645.1 Sinocyclocheilus grahami
TTGTAGGATTTGAGAGGGTTTTGATTCTCTCTAGAGAGCAGCGGCATTCGACTGTATAAATCACCCTCAGACCGTTGACATACAGGCCTAGTTATGTATGGCAATGATGTGGATGTTTCCAAAAGGAAAATCTAGTTATTCTTCACATACTGTTGACAATGCATGACAGAGCTCTTCCTCATGAACCATTTGGTTGCAGATTCTGATGATTCATTCTGATTCATGAGCCTTGTATGAAGTGAGTACCTTTGCTATTTGAGGTGTATTTGGGGCCAAACTAATGAAAGGGCGGATTCTAACCTGCATGTTCAGCATGAGCTCATAGCTCAACATTTCTAGACTATATAAATTACTAAGTCATGGCACCAACATATTTTCTTATTTTTTTCTAAAAATAAAAAAGTAAAATGAAATAAAATTAAATGAAATAATAATTATTACATTATTTAATGATGACAAACATTTATTTTTTTAGCAGTCTTAGCCAAGTTAAAACTGGTGTAATTAATTTTTATTTACTATGTAAATGAAATATTTAAATATGCATATATATATATATATATATATATATATATATATA
>NW_015530817.1:0-580 GCF_001515645.1 Sinocyclocheilus grahami
GCAATGTTTGGAATGGCTCACATGCTTCAGCTCTGTCCTTGAGAAGGCTTACCATTAAAATTGATGGCACGGATGTAACTCAGCAGCATTCTTCCATCCACCGGGTCCATTTTGTCACAAACGCCCATCGAACCCAGACAGAGATCATTGTGCATGCTATGGAGTGCGTGGGCCATGGCGTACACGGCGTCGATCACAAACTGCACCTTCCCTTCCTGCTCGTATGCCGAATCCCGGCTGATTCGTTCCTCTCCTGAAAGACCGAAAGCATCAAGACAGGAATCTAAAAGCTTTGCTGAGGGAATAATCCACTTAGATGTGCTTTACACGTCTTAAAGGCATATGAACGTATGATAATTCAAGTACTACTGCATTTATGGGAGCAATTTGTTGGAAATTATTTCCTAACCTGTGCATTTCCTCAGCCCGCTGTTGCCTCGGATTCCAGGCCGTGTCAGTTTGCATTTGAAGTCATCCTCCCAGAACTCAGCGAACCAGATGTTCCTCCTGTTGTTTTCCAGTGATCTTGTTGTGAAGTATTGGTCAAACCCTGAGAAACAGATTAAAGGGGTATGAAAAA
>NW_015530818.1:0-580 GCF_001515645.1 Sinocyclocheilus grahami
CTAATATTAAAAAGGTCAGAAATGAACCATGGCAGCACCGGCCCTTTTGTCATCTCTAACAAATTATCCAAAATGCTGTTGTCAGATTGGTGGGGATATCTGGGCCATGATGAATGATCGAGGTAATCAGCCAATCAAAAAGAATCCCTCTCTCTCCATGATAAATGGGCAGGAAAAGCAGCGTTTTACGCAGGAGATAGGTCCATTTGTTTCCTTATTTTTTTCCCTCCCTCTCTCGCTCTCTTTCTCTTTCATTTTTCCTAAACAAATACTTAGTGCTCATGGACAGATTATATACACCTGCATCACTAACTTTGAGTCATGTTCTCACCTGCTCACTCGAGAGTGTAATATGGCGAATTGTTTTGGTTTAAAAACCACTCAGGTGACTTTAGTGCTCAAAGAGATGGATTAAACCCAAAATCACATCAATGAGGTGTTCAAAATGTACCTAAATATGGGCTTGTTTCTGGCACAAACCAAAAAAAACTTCAATGACACCACTGAAAAAGGCAATGAAAACACTTAGCATTAATAAACTGAATAATTAGGACCAAAACAGCTGTATCCTCAATGCAAA
>NW_015530819.1:0-580 GCF_001515645.1 Sinocyclocheilus grahami
AATTTAGTAATAATATTAGTGAAACAAAATGTACTATTAATGGTTAGATGTATAATAATCTACAAGAATAATGAACTGCAGGTTAAAGCTTCACAACACAACATGAACCAGAGGATTACTTCAACATCACCCCTTCCGGCGAATTATGGGACATCAAACTGGTGTCCACAGGCTCTTTGAGCCTTTATAGTGGCAAATGCCTCAGTCCCAGAGCTGGAGGTTTGCAATGGGAACATTTTTGCCATGCATTTTTATTTTGATTAAAAAAAGCAGCAAGAATAATACTGACAGATTCAGCAGACACACACCTGTTTCCTTTCTCTCTGTGCATTTCTTGCAGGTGGGTCTGTCTCTAATGTCACAACGCTGGTCACGCTTCTCATTCTTCATTTGCTCTTTCTACCTGTGCTTAAGGCTTTTTTTGGCGTGTGGCACTGAAGGAGCATGTGATTCCTGAGTGATTGCCTATTGAATTTAGATCAGGCTCATAGAGACACATAATAGCTATTCATTAAGGTCTTTGCACAGACTAAAGAGAATGGACCAATCTTCATCAGCATTCATTTATTTGAGGAAACAG
>NW_015530820.1:0-580 GCF_001515645.1 Sinocyclocheilus grahami
TGAGATGTGCTTCATTGGCAACTAATAAAATAAGCTATTTTTTTATTTCGTTTTATATTTATTTTATTTCAAAAAACGAATTTCATTATGGATTTAGTATTAGTTAACTATAATAACCCTGGTTGTGTAGGCTATAATGAATTATATAATTAAATTGAGATTACAAGCTATCATTTTAAATCACTGCACATTACACGAAAGAAAACTATTTAGCAGAGGATGGTTTCGATCCATCGACCTCTGGGTTATGGGCCCAGCACGCTTCCGCTGCGCCACTCTGCTCGACGACAGAAAGGGTGTAATACTCTATAATCACACCTTTATGACAGTTAAAACATGATATACAGTCCTTTCTATCATAGAATTTGCGGTTTTGAGTAAATCAGCCTATCAAAGAAATGAACATTTATAATTCAATCTATTTTATGCAAGTTAGGGCTTTCAGCAAACGCTCTATATTTTTGCAAAAAATGGAGGAAAGTTAGTAAAAAAAAAAAAAAGAAAGAAAGACTGCAACACAAACTTGAGCGCCCATAAAAAAATACATTTTGAACAGTCGCCTAAAGATGCGCTGCAATTC
>NW_015530821.1:0-580 GCF_001515645.1 Sinocyclocheilus grahami
ATTTGACCATAATGGAAACCTTTTCACTTGTAATTATTTAATTTTAAATTCTTCCCACTCTGGAAAATTTGAGGGAGTGATATTATATTTTCATTATAAATATTAAATTCATAAAAAGTTAGGAATGAGTTCCTTCAGTTCACACACGTGGGTTAAGCGGTTTGTATGTGTTTAGTGTGCCATAAGATGGCGTATGTGTGGAGTAACCCGGCAGCCTACAAATCTTCCTAATGATTACCATGCACCAAACCGCTAATGCAAAACTTCTCATGGGGAATTTCTGCAGCACAGCGGTGCCCATATAACCACGAGCACGGAGCTCATTATTTTATATAAAATCCAGAGATGATGCCACACTTTCCAGGCCCGAGCAGCGGCCGCATTTGCTTTCAACATGTGGAACAGAAACCCTGCTAAATCTCAAAGCTCTCTCTTAGGAGACACGAGTATGAGATTCAATGACAGGCTGAGAATTTGATAACATTTCAAGGAAGGAAAAAAGCCATGTGTTTGTCTCATGAAACAAAACAACCAGGCAGAACAAATGTGATTACCCTTGAAATCACTGTATTTTTTTTTT
>NW_015530822.1:0-579 GCF_001515645.1 Sinocyclocheilus grahami
TTCATATTGATCAATACAAAATACAAAAATAAATCATTACATTACAAACTCCTTATATTTTTAAAGTGGCTCAAAAACTTTACAGCAATTGGGCATTTAATTCAAAACATTATCAGAACAGAAACAATGTGTGTTAGATAAACGTGTTAATGTCATGAAAACCAAAATCACAGTCACATCCCTTAAATCTGTGGCTAAAAAAAAAAGATACATATGGAATACATATTAGTAATATTGATTTTGCCTACAAATCGCTTGCATTTTTCAGTTTTGGTCCCTGTTCAACCCATTTACTGACAGCCATTTAGTGCTGGAGAATATTTACATGTTGGTTGTTTTTGCTGGATCCAAATCACAACCAGTATGACACATGATCTGTATGCAAATTATGTTCATTAAGGCCTGAGTCATGGAATGTTGCTCGATACACATGAGCAGTTGTAAGCTGCTGTGGTGTGATTGCATTAATGATACCTGCTTTATACATACAGCATATCTGCTTTAAACTGCATATTTCTTGAATTTCAGTGTCTTGGCAGGAAACTGTGATTTTGCTTCCTGTAGTAGCAGCCCTGTGTC
>NW_015530823.1:0-579 GCF_001515645.1 Sinocyclocheilus grahami
ACGATGGACCGCTAACACTCAGAGCTAACGCAAGGCCGCTAACACACACTGTCCTGCTGTGCCTCTCACACGAACAAAAGATTAAACCTTAAACAGTGACGATTCCTTGAGCTCAAAGCAAACAACAGGATCTTAATGAGCTGAAAGCCAAATGAATCAATGAGGAATCATATTTCTGATCACGTGCTCATACAAAACCATTCACCAGGTTCCTGTGGAGCTGAACATCAGACAGACGAGGGTCAGGTGCAGCGTGCAGTGCTCAGAACACATGCGTGAGCCGGAAGAGCTCGTGTCCTGGAAACCGTCTAACATCTCACCACAGCTTCTGTACGCCGATGTTAGGATAACTGCGCTCGTCAAACTATTTCAAATGGCCAGTGAAATCAAAGAAAGTGCACATCACTGTTGTAAGGTAGCCTAGATGAACATGAAATTTGAGGTTTTTTGCTTGTATGTTTTTTACAAAAGAAAAAAATGTTAAACCACTGACAGTAATCTCCAGTGATGCTGTCAAACTTTGCCATTTTGAGTAGAAAAGCCAATATAATTCATATTATGAAATGTATGTGAATGTGA
>NW_015530824.1:0-579 GCF_001515645.1 Sinocyclocheilus grahami
TTTACAGATTTGACTTTATTTTGATTCATAAGCCATTGATTTAATCGAATACTTGATTTGATTTGATTTTTAATATTTGTTTAATTCTGATTCATTTGGGTGCATTTTCAGATTCAAATTGATTCTGATTCGCAAGCCCTTGATTTCATTTAATGTTTTGATTTAATTCAATATCGGTTTGGTTAAATTTTGATTGAATTCTTCTGATTCGTTTGGGTAGATTTAAGGAACAGTGCCCATTTTTCTTTGTAAATTAAGGAAATTCTCTCATCTATTGCTGTAAAACTTCTAATTTGATATATTACAAAAATATTAACGAGTTGTTATTATAAAAAAAACAATTAAAAATTATATTACGAATTTAAAAATCAACAACCAAAAGTTACATTTAATTTCTTGTGTAAACTTGAGGTTGTTTAGAATTATTATAAAATCCTAAACTGTATTGTTGTAAACGCACATGTGACTCCCATGATGTATAACAAATATAGGTTTCTGAGTTTGTTTGTTTGTTTAGAATGATTCAGTAGAAGTACTGACTCAAATAAGTCATGTGTTTTACACATTTTTACCCAGCCC
>NW_015530825.1:0-579 GCF_001515645.1 Sinocyclocheilus grahami
ACAAGATATGCTTCAATTCTCTATGTGTAATATTTATCACTTTTCTGGATAACATTCAATGTTGCATATGTGCTAAATAGACTCTGGTGACACAAGTACAATTATAATGGTGATAAATAAATCAATCATTGTCACTTTCAGTCATATTTCTTTCCTCTCTTGTCAGCAGTAAAAAAAATTGCAGGCAAGTTTCTTATCAGATTATAATACCCGTCTGTCCAGTTCCTGCAGTTTTATCTGAGATTCATTGGTTTTATTTGGAAAGCATGTGATATAAGCACAAAATATTATCGATTGACATTTCACCCACAAATGTTATGATTATGATTTACTTGCCCACCTTTCATCTGAAATGTCTCTGTGTTTTTAACCTTCCATAAGTCAATAGGGGTCAATGTTTGTTTGGCCCCTATTTTTGTTCCACAAAGGAAAAAGAAAGAAATTTATAAAATGATAAATTTTTGTTCAAGTATCCGACACTGGATATAAGATAGAGATATAAGATACATTTTTTTATGTTCTCAATAAACAATTAACCTGTGTGAATTGAAATGGGGGCATAGGACATACACACACACA
>NW_015530826.1:0-579 GCF_001515645.1 Sinocyclocheilus grahami
GACAGGGGAAGCATTTTCTCCTTCCTCTTTGACATGGCCACAGGTGCAAAGATATTTTCTTGCAAAAAAAAAAACAAAACTGGTGGAAATTCTGGAAATGTAAATGAGACTAAGGTTGATATATTGGTGTTTATGTAAAGCTGAGGTTCTTCTTCCACAGGAAAACTGACCAAAGCTAAGAGGCTGGTGGTGAACGAGGGCAGCTCTATCTCTAGTATCTCAGCCCGCTCGTGGATCAGTCGAGAGGCACGGGATCCGTCGCTGCTCGTCAACGCCTGTGTCAACAAACTACTGCTCTACAGGTTAGAATGCAACTCATATTGTCACTTTCTCTTGACTGAGATGATTATCGATCAGTGTGGAACTGGTGTTGACAGGGTCGTGGATAATGAGGGAACACTACAGCTGAAGAGGAGTTTCCCCATTCAACACGGATCCCAACCGCTGCACAGCATCTTCTGTCCTCTCATGTCCTTCAGACAGGGAGCCTGTGTTGGTAAGACCATAATCATCATATTACAGGCTATTTCTGTCTGATCTGTCAGAAATCATTCTAATATGCTGATTTGCTGCTCAAGA
>NW_015530827.1:0-579 GCF_001515645.1 Sinocyclocheilus grahami
TTACGAGTCCGACTCTCTAACCATTAGGCCATGACTTGGTGCATGTACTTAAAATGTACATATATATATATACGTATACTATACTATATGTATGTGTAAATGTATTTGTATATAAAAATGCGAATGTATATTACATCAAAGATTAATATTCATTGATTTTTAGATGCAACCCCAACTACAAACGTTCTTGGCAGCAGGTAAAGACAAAATACAAAAAATATAATTCAAAGTGGTGAGTATTTACCATAACCTTTTATTATTTTCGTGAACATTTTCACAAAAAACTTTTTTGCAGCAAACAGAAAACTGGTGGAGGAGTTGGCTCTGAGTAGCAATAAGGGGCGGCCGATTATGGACGGGATTACAGGTGCTGTACAATCTGACCCTGGTGCTGGCTCCTCTAAGCAAGTGACACTGGGTATGTGTGCAATGCATTACTTACCTTTTAAAAGTTTTGCATGTGGCTGACTGTATGTTCTGCAGTAGAGGGAAATGCAGTGTCCCTGTTGAAGCCGGCACACGTTCACACAGTCTCCCACACAGAGGTGAGCATGCAGCGGACAGAACACTATGAATATG
>NW_015530828.1:0-579 GCF_001515645.1 Sinocyclocheilus grahami
TAAAACTGATTCAAGATTTAAGAGCTTTATTGTCATATGTACTAGAACAATGAAATTCTTCCTTTGTTTACTCCTCACGAGAATGACAGGGCAGAAGGGGAACAAGCATAACATTCTAGGACTATAGAATATACAGTAAAGTATAAACCAAAAAAAATTATAGAATACATAGCAATAGCATAAAAAAGAAAATAATGAAAGAAAGAGATAACCTGTATGCAAATTAGAAAAACAATTGACAATAAAACTTCTTCACATTATAAAGATGCAGTGCAAGTAACAATAAAGTGACAATGTTAAAGGGTCAAGTGGTGATAAAGTGTCAGTGTAAAGTGTAGTGTTTAAATTGTCCATGATTATCAGTCTAATGCATTATGAGGTGAGTATTTGACGGTCCAGCTGGTAAAGTGCAGAGTGCCATTGAACAGGCTGATTTTATCCTGATGATACAGGTGGAAGTGGCAGTGGGTTTTGACTATTTATCAGTCTAAGGGCTTGGGGATATAAACTGTTCCGGAGTCTGGATGTTCTGGGCGCAGTGCTCCGGTAGCGCTTGCCAGACTTCATGAGGGTGAGGAA
>NW_015530829.1:0-579 GCF_001515645.1 Sinocyclocheilus grahami
ACTGCTTTTGTGCTCCAGGCTCACATTTATGCTTTACTGTTGTCTCTGGAAATACTCTCAGTGCAGACTTACAGTGTGTACTTTTCAGGGCAAACCCAGGTTAAACGTCAGCACTGCATTGTGGGTAATTCTCTGTCTTCTCTTGTCTCTCACAGGTAACTGGTGGGGCGACCAGCAGAGTGAGTTTTCATATCTGTCATTATGAACTTATTAATCTGACATCTGCTTTCCTATTGGTTTTACATTTAGTTAACATCACCAGAGTGGATTTACTCACTCAACGAGCGTTTCATGCTTGATAAACAAACACACTCGTGCTTTCTGTGCTGTGAAGGCTGACACAGTTACAGATATTCCACAAATAGACACATTAATCATCTGCCTTTTGTTGCACAAAACTATCTCGGTAGTAATTCTCTTAAAGTTTACTGCTGAAGGCCGTAGTTATTTCTATGCTTTGAAAATGGAAAATTTAAAGGCTTTAGCATGCAAAAGTTACTGAGAGACTTTTAGCACGCTAAAATATTTTGTTAAATTATTTTTTAAATATTTATTTTAGCACACATTCAGATATTTTGG
>NW_015530830.1:0-579 GCF_001515645.1 Sinocyclocheilus grahami
TTTTAAATAAAGCTGAAATAAAATACTGATAAAATGTATTAAAAAGATAAATATTTCATAAAAATCACAAACCACAAAAAAGTTATTTCAGTAAGTAACATTGATAATTTTCGTTTGGTTGTAGTTCAGGCACTAAAATTACTGATAAAATAAAATAATAAACCTAATGAAAACAATATATAAAAAAAACGTTTAATAATTTTAACATTTAATCAAATCCATAACGCATAAAAATAAAAACTAACCAAATATTAATAAAAACTATTAAAAATCTAAAACTATAAAACGGCATAAATAAACAATATTAAAATAATACTTTCTGTAGGTGAGAGGACTGAGTTTTGTTTTTATTATTTTAAAACTATTTTTATCATGTATTTCCAGGAGCAGCCTCCACAATCAACATTTTTGCCATTTTGTTAGGTATTACGGTGCTGAAATGAGCATTTCTCCTAAAAAAAAACAAAAAACAAACAAACAAAAAAACGTATTTAGTTGTTCTAGCTCAGTAAAACAGTCCTTCCCTTAAGGCATCTTTTGGGGACAAGTCAGATCTTCATAATTTAAGATTTACTGAGA
>NW_015530831.1:0-579 GCF_001515645.1 Sinocyclocheilus grahami
AAAAGGAGCACTGCATGCCAGGAATCAAATCCCACATAAACAATCACTTTCACCTCTACTCAATAGGTGCACAGTCTGACAGCAAGAGTTAGGATCGCATATATCAACACCAGATGCCTCGTCCTCATAGGAGTAAAAAAACTCAACACTAACTTCCACCGTCCTCGGCTAGATTCCTCTCTTTTTCCTCATTAGAGTCAAAACACATCCAGCAAAAACATTTTTGGAGCCTTTTTAGGTCTTGCATGAGCTATCACCTGATGTTATTGGCACATATATGGCATCTGACCCACACATAAAATAGGTGAGAGAAGATCCCACAATGAGTTTTCATCCATGTAAAAATACAACTGCCTTTTGGTAGTGATAAAACATTTTACAACGTGTAAAGCAAATATGGTAGTTTTTAGCATTTCTTGCTATTTGTGTATACAGTTTGCATCAAATGGTTTGTGAGCGGACCACCTAAGACTACATTTAGACTCTGTCCCAAATGGCGCCCTTCATATGGTCTCCTAGTTTTTCCGGATGGATCGCTTTATTATGTATTGTTGTACACCCAAAGCGCTTTACAATCAT
>NW_015530832.1:0-579 GCF_001515645.1 Sinocyclocheilus grahami
ATATTAATTCACAGTGCATTAACTAATGTTAACAAGCACAACTTTATTGTACACTTATTGTAAAGTGCTACCAAAAAAACCCCACCCCATTTGAGTGCATTTACATTAAGATGTGCATGTAAATGCACTTAAAGTCATTCTTACTTGTCATGGTTGTTTTTTAAACAACTAAATTTAACTCAAACTGTTTTGGTGCATGAAACCATTTACATTTTTTTTTTCATTTATCCAAAGGAACTTGCAAATAAGAAACATCCTAAGCACTGAAAGTGGGCATCAGAGGGGAATTATTTTTCAAATAGTCTGCTGCATGGTCTGTTGACCGCATTACAGGTTTTTATGACTATAATCTCAACATGTTACTTTGGAATTATATTCATTGTGAAAAGTGCTTCACGGATAAATCTGAATTTAATGTTTCATTTTATGCCAGTGGGTAGAAAAAAATTATTAATATGAAATAAATATTTCTAGATAATTCTTAAATTTGCTTTGGCTAAAACCCTTAGGGATTATTATATTTGGGGGTATTTGGCATCAAACTGTTTGAAAAAACACTGATCTGTGGATAGCATGCGC
>NW_015530833.1:0-579 GCF_001515645.1 Sinocyclocheilus grahami
TTAGGAACATCTGTGGAAAACCCATTGTTAAGGTTTAAAGCAAAAAACAGTATATCTTAAACATCCAGTGAGGCATGAGCTGAGAGAAAACATCAGCTGAACATAAAAAAAACCCTTTCTTACAGACACAAACATGCAAAGCAGAACACTGGGAGAAGACTGCAAACACACACATTGCTTTACACGCATTTAATGCACGCCATGTGCTTAACTCCCTGTGGTGGTTATGAGCAAGTGTGAAGGATTACCCAAAGTATCCATTACAAATCATTGTGTATTATATTGCATTAATTTACGACTCAAACTTGTTTCCTCTCATGGTCCTGTCAGCAGGGCTATAATACACAGATATGACTCAGCTTGTTTGGTCTTTAAAGCTGAGGCACATTGCCTGTTTGAAGTGTCATTTCTGACCCAGGACTTGCACTGTACTTTTAAAACCTAATTAATCTCATAGGTTACATTTGTGACCATACACTCAGAAAAGAAAAAAGGTGCAAGAGCTTTCACTGGGCCGGTACCTTTTCAAAAGCTACAAATATGTACCATTGATGTAAGTACCTTTAAGGTAGCTTTTGC
>NW_015530834.1:0-579 GCF_001515645.1 Sinocyclocheilus grahami
TGTGGCGAATTCATGTGACCAACTTGAACCTGTTGCAAAATCTGCATGTGCAAATCCTTTGTCCCTTATGCAGAATTCCCAAAAATGTGGTTTCCTATTGACATGACTGGATTTTGCCCTTGAAAATTCACTGAACAATGGTAAACGTGACCGCATCTTAAGGCACAAAGTTTCTTTCCAAAACCTTTACTCTCTTTGATCCTCTGTGATGGAATAGTGCAGTTGTACAGATTACATTGCTCCTGGAGTGGTCAAGCTGGTCTACTGGCTCAAACCAGGCTAACCAATTTGTAGTTCAGCTTATCAACCATATTGACCAGCTAATGGCAATAATTACCACCTGGGATTTTGAAGCAGGATACAAGCCTCTTTTGTAATTCAGAATCCTGTTGATCATCTTCATCCAGCTTTTCTTGTTTGATGTGTTGGAAGGCAAATCACAACATCCTTTTGATATGGCCAAATAAAAAGTGTTATTAATCATAATTCTGCAATATTTTCCATGATTCATAGATTTATTACCCTGGCGATGTTAATAAGTCTTTGCAGTTGAGTATCTACATGAGCATCTGAATGAAA
>NW_015530835.1:0-579 GCF_001515645.1 Sinocyclocheilus grahami
GGTAACAAACCTCCGTACTCATGGGGGCGATAGAGTTACCTTCAATTTTCTGTATTGTTAAACCGGTTTTGTTATTATTTAATCAGCTAACAATAAATGTGTCAACAGTTGAGTGTATGCTTTTATATTCACTGACTGATAATAATAGTGCTTGTATTTACATACCTGTGTACAGTATGTTTTGTAAAGTGTGTGTGCGCATGTTGATTCTGCATCTGCTTGAGTGTGTGTTTAACTCTACACCTGCTTCTGTCTCTGCATGCATTATGCTCCTGCCTTTGGCAATATGCACAATTTTTATTTCTAGCTGTCTCCATGGAGACTAACTGATGAAATGGCAGAGCTGCATAAGTTCATCTGAAAATTGAGTGGACAGGAACAGAAATAACTATTGTGAGATCACAGATGTAATGTCACTGCTGATGTACTGCAGAAATGTCCTTGAGTCATTTAACAGCTCATCAATTCCTTTAAACTAAAGGAAACATAGTGAAATGTGACACACACACACACACACTATCCGGCTACACTTACCAGTATTCTTTTAAATACTGACCTTGACAGAATGCAGATGCACAC
>NW_015530836.1:0-579 GCF_001515645.1 Sinocyclocheilus grahami
CCCTTGCGCTTTAACGGCGATGACAAGCCAGCAATAAACCTGCTCTCATTTCTCTCACTCTTTCATAAGCCTGTGCTCTTTTCTCCTTCAGCTCTCTTGTCTATAAATCACTCTCTCTTTAAATCACTCGTACAGAGAAGTGTCAAAAGAGATTCACAAATTTATAAAGAATCACATGATGTTTTCTTGCGACATGTCTTGCTTATTTGTTAGGGTTGCACATAGTTTATGAGACTTTTCTTAGGCAGCACAATGCATCACTGTCAGAAGTTTAAAGTAAGTGCAAAATCTGCATTTTTACTAACCACCCATCGTCCAGGTTAACCAGTTTGTATTTAGTTCATGTTACCAGTGCAAATCTTTGTAGGGGATGTCTTTATAACATCCTAATTATGTTGGAACATATTTAAAAAGATTGCTGGCTCTTTGGTGACACTTTTCAGAATGATTAGCTAACTGCTGTCTGTGAAGAGAAAATGGCTGGACTGAACATGATTTGAGGGGAGTTTTCTTTGCTTCTGTCTCTTTGAATGATTAAAAACAGGTGCTGTAAGTACAAAACAACACAGCAACCAAAAA
>NW_015530837.1:0-579 GCF_001515645.1 Sinocyclocheilus grahami
CTTACACTTTTACTCCTCTGGATAAAGATACATACATATGTTTTCCTATTTACACTAAATTAACAATTTGTGCAAACTATATGCACATGAAAGAACCATGCAACAAGTTCTCAATAGATAAATACATCACCCCCCTTGTTTGTTACTTGACTTAGTGCAGAGCATTGGGTCATAGCATGTGCAATGTGAAGCAGCATATGGGATCCCCTTTACTGAATGTGTTTGGCTAGGATCACTGCTGCTATAGTAAAAGACAATGCAAGAGTTTCCCACATTAAAGAGTCTGTAGTAAATACGCAATAACTTAAGGAGCTGCAGAAGAGATTACAGTTCAACTAATGAGCTTTACTCAGTTAAAACAGAGTAGACCTTACAGATGCATACATTCCTGTGGCATATGACTGTGCACAGGGTCCCACGTGTTCAAAAAACTCCAGTCTGAAGTACACTCGAGTTTTGTACTATTCTGTGTGATTATGTAAGGCCCTTCCTGTGAATATCAGGATAAGAGCTCATGTGACTCTTTAAAGTCGGTATAGTTAAAGGGATAGTTCACCCAAAAATGAAAATTTGATGTTT
>NW_015530838.1:0-578 GCF_001515645.1 Sinocyclocheilus grahami
AATATACAACATCTGCCTTAGATTATAAAGTGCTTTTTCTTATAGGGGACAGATGAGGTGTAAATACTATTTTTGTATCACAATGTTAAAAGTTATGGGTTTTTATATCCGTTAAAAACATGTATATTTTGATTACAGCTATGGAGCATCATCATGCAAAAAATATAGTTCAATGGTTAAAATCAAGATTACACTGTTTTCAGTCTTTATCTTGTTCTTCATGACATTCCTAGTTGTACTGTTTGCCTTCAATAAGTCTGTGTCCATAATGTTTATTCTTGTGTCAATAAACGAAGAACAGCTGAAACACTTTTACGCAGGATTATTACAGAAATTACGCAAACACAAGTACGCGAGCGTTATTTGGACAAAACAAAGTTGTGGGAACGCTAGAGTAGCAAATCAGACTAGAGTAGCTACTAACGTTGTTTGGAATATGATTCAAGCAGTAAAATGATCATAATAGCCACATTTTCAAAATACCACAATGGAAAAGAGGAGTTAACGTTAAACGCGTCCATTCCCTCAGAGGGGAACCTGATCTCGTTGCTGATTCCCCTCAGGACACAATTGACCGT
>NW_015530839.1:0-578 GCF_001515645.1 Sinocyclocheilus grahami
ATACATTAACTAACATTAACTAATGGAACCTTATTGTAAAGTCTTATAATAGTGTAATAGCTTTACCATAACTACTACTTACTACTAAAGTAATGTGATACTTACTCTCTGGTAATACACATCTTCTGAGAGACTCAATCAGCTCATCGACCTGCACAAAGGGCCCCTGAAAACAAAAACACACACATACATGGTCACACTGTCTTGAACCATGAGAAGTCTTGTTTAAATATCTTGAGGACATTCTATGTGACAGTCATGTTATGGTTTGGTCTGAAGCTGTTGAACTGACTGTAAAACAGCTGGGAGGAGGCAGCAGCTTCATGAGGATGACAGCAGTGAAAGGAACAGGAAACACTCCTCCAGGAACAGGATGCAGACCAGGAGCTGTCAGGAGGACACGTCACCAAACTTAGCAATGCACAGCAACACCTCAAAGTAAGAACTGTTCAACGGGGACTGATCTATTGACATGTAACTGGCAAACTTTTTCTCTCACAATTATGACTTTCTTTCAGAGTTGCGACATATAAACTCAGAATTGTGATACATAAACTCAACACTCAGAAGAAAAGGCC
>NW_015530840.1:0-578 GCF_001515645.1 Sinocyclocheilus grahami
GATGACTGAATCTGATCATTAGACTGATTCATCCATGCATTTCATTAAAAAAATTCTGACATCATAATGTTTAATCAAAATGTCGTATCTGGACATTTCAATTAATGTGACAAGCTTCTCTCTGGTGATGTATGCAGGACTTCTCCAATCAGCTAATCTGCTTAAACCCTGTCCCTGTACGCCCACATTCATCTGCCTCCACTTTTAAGTGCAACGCCCACATCTCAATATCACTCGATGTTAAACTTGAATGTATGGCACAGGTCAGATTTTTGAGCCACCTTAAAAAAAAACGGTTAAGTTTGTCCAGAACATCAGTCTCATTAAGACTCATTATTTTGCTCCAAATTCATGATTTACAAACATAAACTATTTAAAATATACCATCTTTGTTTTTTGGGGGATTTTTTTCTCGGTAACACTTTATTTTAGGAACCATAATTGTGCACCAGTTAAGCATTAACACACTGGTAGTTAATGATTAACTGAACATAAAGTAAAGACGTATCAGTCATTATTTGATCAAAGTTATATAGATCAAGGTCTCAATACAGTTTGGAGCTCTTTAGTACTTTCAC
>NW_015530841.1:0-578 GCF_001515645.1 Sinocyclocheilus grahami
ACAATCAATTAAGAGAATTATTGAACTCCTCCAAAACCTTATCGGTTCTCCCCAGCAGGGCAGCACAGTGGAGATAGATCGCAGATTGTGAAACCTCTAAAGACCAACTCTTTATCACCTGAGAATTTGCTTTGTGTACTACTTCATGGGCCTGCAGTCGCTCTATCACAATGCTTAAGGATAGGCTGGCCTAAACAACCTTAAACTAAGCTTTATGCAATAAACTAAAGTGGACTGCAGGTCCTCTGCCAATAAAAAACGATGCCAAGCTAATGGAATGAAATTATATCCATTAGCTATACAATTTCCCCAGTGATTAAACTGCATTTTTAATACAGTAGCCTGCATTAACTGGATTAGATGCAGACAAAAACGAAATTAAATAAACTACAAAGTCACAAACGCTGGTTTGCTCTGTCTTGGTGAAATCTGACATTCAGTCAAACACACACTGTTGTCATCAGTCTTCATCCAGCAACCCAAAAATGATCATTTTCTGCCATCTAGTGTTACACATAAATCAAAAGGACGCATTTGTGATACTATATTGCCCTCTTATGGGTGTTCTTAAACTTAAC
>NW_015530842.1:0-578 GCF_001515645.1 Sinocyclocheilus grahami
TGCTGTTGTTATGGAGGATGCGGATGCAGTGATGCATCATTTTGCATGAGCGCTAACACGCATTATGTAATGAGAGCGGATGCTTCGTCCTGTAGTCAGGTGAACGCTGGACCTCCATTGTGCTGCTGCATCCTCGTCTCAGCCTCTGGTAAATGGAGGCACAGCGTTTTATGTTATGATAAACGCAGCCTATTGAATGCATCCAAGCGTCTGCTGGTTAGTAGCATCACTAGGCCCGCATTCACTGCATTCACTGTCAGGTGAAGATGCTTTTTAATGCATATTGTGATTCTGATGTCATCTGTTTGTGTGCAGGCCTCCATCTCACGCATCACTGTCATTTTCTCCAGTTTTGTGTTTTCTTGGAATTGCACTGCGGTGTGTGTGAGTGCGATGCATCAACACAGTGTGTCATTCTGCTGCACTGCATGTTTACATCCATGCACATGCGTGTATTTGCGTTGATGTTTGTTATGCAGTGATGAGGTTATGCTGTGAATCTGATCTTGCATTATTGATAGAGCAGCTGAGGGTGATGTAATTAGGATGGCAATCTTTAATGTGTGTTGGGATGTATG
>NW_015530843.1:0-578 GCF_001515645.1 Sinocyclocheilus grahami
TATATAATACAGGAATACCATTGGTCTACACTGTTGATACTGTATGCAAGTTGTCAATGAGTTTTGGTAAATGATTGATGGTTTTCATACAGAACATTTGAGGAATGGGTATAACGGTTCAGTTAAACTGATTCAGTCTTCTTATCTGATCAGCTTCACATGGTATAATCGAACATTAATCTGTGATCATGTTGGATGTTTTCAGTTTAAACAGGATTTCTTTGGTTGGGTAATTTTCTGCCGTGTTTAGTTTCTTTCACTATGTCACATGATTTGCAGGAATCAGATTACAGATTAACATGCCTAGATAATTGTATAAAGCTGTCATTAACTTGAAACTTCTTGAGTAACATGCACCAGATTTGTTTGTAATCATTAAAAAATTAACATCAGCTTTTTATGGGGGTTTTTATCTGACTTTCTAACTCAGGGACATCAAAACAACTTGGTGTGTAACAACTTCTACTGTGTTTTTGTGCCTAATAAATGCAACTGGACTGAGTGACATCCAGAGGTGGACAGTAACAAAGTAAATTTAGTTGAGTACTGTACTTAAGTACACCTTTTGAGTATCTGTA
>NW_015530844.1:0-578 GCF_001515645.1 Sinocyclocheilus grahami
CGGAATCATAATAATTCGCAAATCCACCTCACTACGGATTCTTCTGCCGTCTGAGACGAGCCCTAATGAATAATGGAAGAGATCACCAGCACCATCTCTCTCTCACGCTCTCTCTGCCAACATACTGCATTCATATATTATACAAAAATACCAGCAGTCAAAGTCTAACAAAACTGTAGACTGATGAAGATCATGTGCAAAACCATAAAAGCCACTTCATAAACAAGCAAAATTCAACTCTCTATCTAGTTACTCAGTGGTTTCTTTGTGTAAACAACTTAAGAGATCTGATTCATGCAAAATAAACCATATGCATATCATATTCACATATTTCATTGGAGGTGCTCACTTTACTAACCAGCCTGGGTTGTTAGTTAGTCTCCCATTCTGGCTAAACTGGCTTGTCTATATTGTAAAAATGTCCTGTTGAATTTACAGTAAAAAAAAAAAACTGGCAGAAAATTCACCATAAAAAATACTGTGACAATGTTTTTGGTTGGGGACGCCTGTATATTTTACAAATTAACTTCATTAAGTGATATATAGTTTATACATACACACACACACACACACACACA
>NW_015530845.1:0-578 GCF_001515645.1 Sinocyclocheilus grahami
CCCGAGCCTAAGAAAAAAAAAAAACTTTGTTGGCCGCGCCACATGACTGTGGAGACCTGTTTTTCAAGTATTCATAAATAGTAAACCTGTTCAAACTTGATGAATAATCATTTAATAAATAATTACATTTGAACTGAATTGCATTTTTTTTTATGTATTTTGAATAAATGAATAGATAGGACAAAATGATCAGCATGCATGTTTAAATCAGAAGAAGACAAACTAAAGACACAAATTCTGCTCACCAACCTTTTTCGGTAAGGGAGCTTCATCCAGCATGGCTAATGTTCTTGCAAATTCCTCATCATCATGGATCGTCTTTTCCAACTAACACAAAAACACAGCTTCTGCTTTATGTGTTCACACATATAGAAAATTAACAATTTCTGCATGATAATGAACTAGATATAAAACACAGCGACCACATTTACATGCATCATTTTCCCATTAAAGAGACATTTCACCCAAAAATGTACTCACCCTCATGTTATTCCAAACCTATATGAGTTTCTTTCTTCTGCAGAACACAAAAGAAGATATTCTGAAGAATGTTGGTAACCAAATACTATAGTATGGAA
>NW_015530846.1:0-578 GCF_001515645.1 Sinocyclocheilus grahami
AACCTCTACAGCCGGTCCATCCAGCTGCTGGAGAAGTCTGGTAAGCGCGGTCAGATATAGTCATATTACAAATATCACCATGGTAAACACCATCGTTACAGTATTACCACTTAGCCAATTACATGTTTCGTATTTCTTACCCGGAATGTTGCATGGTATTCTTGTAATACCATATCAGTACCATTGTTTTGCTGAATAGATTTCAGTACCATGTGTGTACTGTTTCAGGGGGTTTCAAATGAGGACTAGGGGGTCAGTGGAAAGTTTAGAGCTTACAAATGTAAAAATAAATGAAAAAACGTACTTCCATACATGCACAATAAATAATACATCTAATAATACTAGTAATAGTGTAGTGAGTAAAAAAAAAGTAGTATTACATCATAGAAAATATCTTCAAATATTATTTTACAAATATTCTGACTGCTTAGGCAGCTTAGCTATATAACTACCACATATTAAAGTCATAGTAATATTAATAACAAAATGTAATATTTCATAATAGAAAATATTTTCCAAATCAAATGGGTTTCATGAATACAAATATATTACCGCCTTTTAAATTTTAGGATGGGGGG
>NW_015530847.1:0-578 GCF_001515645.1 Sinocyclocheilus grahami
AATCTCTTTTGGGAAGGTTTGGAAATCCTTTTAAGTCTTCTTTCTTTTTTTTCTCTCCTTGACAGAGTGAAGGTGAGAGTATCTGACGCGCAGTTTAGCGATGCTCTGGGACCAGTGGACCATGCCAGGATCTCAAGGTGTTTTTGTTTTTAATTTCCTGCCTGAAATCAATGACACGTTAGAAGCATTACCATTTAGCTGAAAACAGAAAGATAAGATCTGTTCGTTTTCAGTCATTCTCAATTATGTCACATTGTTCAGCAAATGTCTGACTTGAATTTGAATGCTTTTGTAGAGGTGACCACATGGCTGTTTATAGTCAATATAGTGTATATGACAATGGATGTGGACTGAACACAAATACAATAATGCATTCCTGCACTGACATTGGTTCAGTTTGATGCTATTGTACTGACATTACAGTTCAGATTTACACTTCAGTTACAGTTGCACAAACGAATCATATTTGCCATTTAAATGCTCTTATTTCAAGAAAATTCAGTAACACTTTAAGTTTTTACTTTAAGGACCAGTTCTCACTATTAACTAGTTGCTTATTAACATGCATATTACTAGCA
>NW_015530848.1:0-578 GCF_001515645.1 Sinocyclocheilus grahami
TTTTTTTTATTCATTTGTTACTCAGTACTTGGTGATGTGTTTTTTATGAGACATTGCAGCAGCTTCATGTCAGCCCCGCGCTCCATCTCTCCAGACATTTAAGGCGCTGTTTTAACACTGACATACCAGGCGGCACAGGAACTGCATTAATAAATGTTAGGAGCACAGTGGAGATGTCTCACTGACATTTAGCAGTAATATCCGGCTTGACAGAGGCTCCCATACGCATGTGGTGGTTGAAGGTGAGGAGCAGATGGAGAGTATGCAGGCTATAAACAGGTCTGTCTGACTTCCTCTGGTCAAAGGCTTATGCCACAGGGTAGATCAATACAATGCTGCAACGAGCCAGAGTAACGGAATGTACTGTAAGCCTGTTCAGTGGATTTTAGCTCAGTTAAAGCTCAGCTCAACACATGAGCGGGCGAAGTAGTCCAGCGGTATTAGATATGTTCAGCCTTCAAAGCTTCAGTTATTCTAATCATTTATGACGGCTTCCTGTAGCCCCAGACTAGATGCCTACAGACCACCTTTTTGCACATAAAACTGAAAGCGTTCCAATTGGATTACCTAAATAGTAC
>NW_015530849.1:0-578 GCF_001515645.1 Sinocyclocheilus grahami
TGAGGAGCAGGAGCTGGCGGCTGAGATCGTATCAGACGACCCTCATGCTGTGCTGGTGGAGTTCTCCTCAGTAGTGGCCGACACTCAGGAATACATTATAGGGGTAAACATCACGTGTGTTACGTATACTTATGTGACTTGATGTGCCAGGGTGGCCATTATATTGCTTACGTGTGTATATAAAATTAGATGAAAATTAATATATGAACAACATAAAAATGTATTATAATTAATAATGATGAAAATCCAACCAGTTTTATGTGACTTTTTGTTTTAATTAAATTGGATTAATTTTCTTATATTAAATTGCATATCATTACATGCATATATCAGCAATATTTGTGATTTTCACTACCTTTCACCACTTGGTTTTTATAGGAAAAATTTTGGAGTCAGATTTTTTTCTTGTTTTTGAAATAAGTCTCTTATACTCACCAAAGCTGCATATATTTGTTCAGGAATACAGTAAAAACAGTGATATTGGGAAATTTTATTATGATTTAAAATAAATGTTTTGTATTTCAGTATATTTAAAAACGTAATTTATTCCTGTGATGCAAAGCTGTATTTTCAGCATC
>NW_015530850.1:0-578 GCF_001515645.1 Sinocyclocheilus grahami
CGGGGGGGGGGGGGGGGGTGCGGCGGGCATCTCGTTCTTTCCTGGGGGCAGCAAAGACGTGGGACCATCCTCTGTGAATATCAGTGTGGTCTGGTGTAAAATACACTGAGGACAGGTGTATTGAGGTCTTACTCCATTAAAAGTGGGGGAGAAACTAAGCAGAGGTTTGAGCTGCTAGTGTAATTCACAAACCCAGACCCAGACTCAAGCTCTTCCATTCAGACTGAGGATTCTCAAACTTAGTGGTTAGACAGTCAAGTAGTGTTTTTGCTATTAGATCAATAAAATGGATAGAAATAAGGGTAAAGTTGTCTGATCCGGATTGCATTAAGAATGTCCCTTAAAAAAATGCTTTTACCTTAATTGGATGAGACTGGTATGTTTCAAAGTTTATTGGCTCTCCACATTTCCATTGTGCTACTTCACACTTTTGTCTGTCTGTCTGTCTGCTTGTCTGTCTGGTTTATTTGTTTATTTTTCTGTGGGTTTGAAAGATGGAGAAAAAAGATGAAGATGGAGAATAATAAGTTTTATAGTAAACAAGTACAAGTTGATGTATGCTTACAGACACTACCTAA
>NW_015530851.1:0-578 GCF_001515645.1 Sinocyclocheilus grahami
CATCACCAATCAGGTCCATTATATCCCAGTATCTCATTGCAATACTGTTGTCTGCTTTTTGGTCACAGCAACCAAATTTCTCATAGTGCCTGCAAAACTCAAGGTGGTAAGGGGGTTTAAAAGGTGGCTGGTAGTCCAGACACTGAGGATGTGCCAAAGTATGTCTCAAATAAGAGAAGTAAATGATTATAATGAGGAGTCTGAAGGGTCCTTGGAGCCATTCGGTCCTCTTGTTCAGGAATCTATCCTCAGGGCATTTTGCACGATGATGACTGAGTGAATCCGGCTCTCTCGGCATTTTTGCCATGTGCCTAAGAGTAGTGTTTGCTATTAAACGTGTGTGTACAGTATGTCTGGTTAAGCAAGTATGCTGTGAGTGCGTGCGTTCGTGCGCGCCTGCCCCGCTCTTCGTTTAATGTGCGTGTTTGACATTTGATAACAGGATACCATGTACTTGCCATTATATAGCGATGTAATACACTGTACATAAAACTATCATATTTTTGTTTAATAATTGGTTAAAAGTTTTTTTTTAATTCGATAAATTTCTGGTACTGTATAAAACTCGAGTCAAAAAA
>NW_015530852.1:0-578 GCF_001515645.1 Sinocyclocheilus grahami
TTTGTACATTTTGAACACAAAAAAGTTACGGACTGCAGCTTTAATTTGTATCATAACTAACTTTTTCATGTAGTTTATAACATGTTCATTTGGTCCTGTAGTGTTTGTTGGTGGTATTTCCAATTCCACCGAGGCTCCCTGTGATCGTCGCTGTCTGGCAAATGCTCGGGTTGCGAAAGAACTGTTCAGTGCGCCACAGAATGATAACTGTACCATCATAGTGAACATCACTTCAATACAATATGAGACACTGTCTTTCGTAAGTGCCACTTTTGTCTTATTGATTATATTCTATGTAAAAAAACAAACAAACACAAATATATTTACACATAACAACGGTATGTCAATTTTTCCACCATGTTTTAGGATACAAAGGACATGCAAATGAACAGCCGTATCAAGGTAAACATGGTGAGTAGACAAAATATAATTATTTGGTTTGGTACAGTAATTGTCACATGTAAACATTCAATTATCTGAATAC
This sequence comes from Sinocyclocheilus grahami, assembly GCF_001515645.1. NCBI lineage: Eukaryota > Metazoa > Chordata > Actinopteri > Cypriniformes > Cyprinidae > Sinocyclocheilus > Sinocyclocheilus grahami. The sequence goes on from NW_015530852.1 coordinate 485, forward strand.
TATTAAATATTATAGTGTGAAATATGTATCACATGAGCTAGAGTGCTGTTGTACTGAATTTTAGAACAGCAGAAGCTGTGCTGATATCCAGTAC
>NW_015530853.1:0-578 GCF_001515645.1 Sinocyclocheilus grahami
AAAAAATATGAACAGATAAATCACATTTTTTGAGCATTTCTCACTCCCTCTTACTTTCCACTATGTGCACTGCCGCAAATTACTTTGCCTGCATCTGTCACTGCCGATATAGACTGGAACTCATGCATGTAATGCTTTGAGAACCCAAAGGGGAATGAATAATTCTGTTTAAATTTCAGCTGTGGTTCTCAAAGCAACGCTAAACAAATGTGCACCCAATTTGAACCCCAGCACGTGTGTATGACCATGTGAAGAAAAGGAAACAACAGTGAAAAAGAGACAGAAGCATGTGGAGAAGATGAAAGATAAGGACTATTTTGATCAATTTGAGAATATATGGTTGTTAGACTCCTTTACACTACAGTAAATTAGTTGGGTCTGTAAAAAAATGATTTTAAATGTTTTTGAAAAAAGTCTCATCAGTGTTGAACAGTAGAAAGGTAATCAGAGGAAAGGGTTGAAAGGTAATGATAAAATGGACTAATAATGACCTTTACCTAATGAGCGAAAAACTCCACTCCTATAGGCATCTATTAAATTGAACATGGACACACACACACACACACACACACACACAC
>NW_015530854.1:0-577 GCF_001515645.1 Sinocyclocheilus grahami
TCGTTATGCACTATTTTGACCATGTTTGTACAGTTACCTGATTTGGGTTTCTTATTAAAGAAAGAAGGAATGATGCAAAATACAGGGGAGTATTGCAAAATATTCTGTCTTAGGTGGCTAGTAACTGAAGCTTGTGAGGAAGTTCATAATCAACAGGTCAGTTTCTACACACAAGGCTAAATTAACATCGAAGTGGCTTAATAATAAAAGCCCTGGGCAAATACATTATTCAAAAAATTGCAGTGAACAAGTGCCATCCAAGTAACCTCAATGACCTGGAGCAAATGCAGCCTGGAAGAACAGGATAAAATCACACTCATTGCTCATGAAATTTAGTTATCAGGTGCTCTTAAACACACAGAGGTTCCCTATATGGCATTGATGGTTCCATGAAGAACCTTTGACACTCATGGAACTTTATCATGACACAAAAGCTTTTTTATAGTAGAAGTAGTTCTTTAGATTATTAAAATGTCCTTCACATTAAGGAAAAACTGGTTCTTTTTGTTCTTTGTGGAACCAAAAATGGTTCTTCTATGGCATCACTGGAACCTTAAAGGGGTCATATGATGCTGCT
>NW_015530855.1:0-577 GCF_001515645.1 Sinocyclocheilus grahami
AAAAAACCCTGTGATCACAAACAATTAGATAAGTCATGCAAATTCATTGGTAATAATAGTGTAAAATACTTATAATTATTTGAATATACTGCCATATAATTATTTTAATGATCTCATCTTCTCAGGGTCTGTCCGGTAACACCATGCTGGGCGTCGGACACGTGGTCACTACCAGCATCGGCATGTGTGACATCGACATCCGGCCGGTAAGAGAGAGAAAACGCTTCTGTTAGCCTATGCTGTGTACAGAATGTCAACATGCACAGCAATGAAGCATTAGGACCACTGATGTTCTGCTCTCTCTACGAGTGTGTCATATGTGTGTGTGTGTTGAGGGTCTGTATGGCAGCGTGATTGTGACCGGAGGAAACACACTCCTGCAGGGCTTCACGGAGAGACTCAACAGAGAACTGTCTCAGAAAGCACCGCCGGTGAGTCCTGATCCCTGTCTGATCTCAGTCTGATTTCAGTCTGTTCTCTTTCTGATATCAGTCTAATCTCTGTCTGATCCCAGTCTGATCTCCTTCCAATCTCTGTCTGATTTCTATCTGATCTCAATCTGATCTCAGTCTAATCT
>NW_015530856.1:0-577 GCF_001515645.1 Sinocyclocheilus grahami
GTGTGTGTGTGTGTGTGTGTGTGTGTGTGTCCAAACGGGATTAAAGAAACAAAAGGACCCAGTGTTCCTTAAATCCCACAAATATCCAGCCTCTCTCTCCGGGACTCTCTGTATTAAAATCACCGTTTATTTTTAATAAATCATCTGTGTCTTTTGTGATTTTTATATTTACTTTAGACCTCGAGTTCAATCACACAATGTACGGACACGACATTTTCCGTAATACATTAGTTCTGCGTTTATTAATCAGAAATATCAATATGTAGGCTAAACTGTGATTGGAAATTATATGGGACATAATTTGGAGTTAGTTTGTTTTGCAGTTGCTAATGAGAAATATTAATATGTAGGCTCAAATATACTTGGAAATGATTGTTGAAAGAATGTGCACACTTGTCATGTAATTAAATTAATGAAAATATTTGTCCCTTTTGTAGTTTTTTATTGTGGTTTTTAAAACTATTGAGAATAACAGAATTTCATCGATTTAAAATGCTCTTTAATATAGACGCTTGTCTTCTGGTTCTGTGCTGTGTTCGCTCTGTGCTTATCATCTAGTGTTTTATATAGCTTCCCC
>NW_015530857.1:0-577 GCF_001515645.1 Sinocyclocheilus grahami
TGTGTGTGTGTGTGTGTGTGTGTGTATTCCTCTCTTTTCTGTCTCTTTCTCTATTCCGCTGTCTGTCTCTGACCCTCTCTTATGTCTACACCTTGGTGATCAACAGGAGCTTCTCTCGGTAAAGTCTCCCCTCCTTATTGTCGCACGGCTACCGTCCAGCTCACGTGATGGCTTTTCTCTCTTTCTTTCTTTTTCCCTTCCCGACCCATTCTTCCTTTGCTCATCTGCTCTGGTTCTCTCCATTCCACTGCTTGTTTTATTGTTCCATGACTTACATTGGTTCTAACAGGTCCGTCTGTGGACCTAAACGACTGAACACAAAGTTACAGAAGACGTCACACTTTTGCACACTGCTTATGTTACTGCACACCTCTCTCTGAGCACAGTCAGGAGCGAGTAATTGATTATCTGTAACCTGGACCTTTTCCAACACTCCGACTCAATCAATCTGCCATGAGCTGGCCAGTCTTCAGCTGGGACTTGCCTGGAAGTTCATAGTTAAAGACAGCTGTCTTGGCCGCTTGATTGAAGAGTTCTCTGATTGTGTTTGGGACCTGTGTAAATACTTTTTTTTTTT
>NW_015530858.1:0-577 GCF_001515645.1 Sinocyclocheilus grahami
AGTGATTTGCATAACTAATTACTCTGTTCTTGTCAGCTCCGCTGTCGCATTGAGCTGGATCTTTTGTGTGAATGTGGGCAACCTATAAGGTATTTGACTCTCTGTCAGCTGTTCCGCCGCTTGTTGCGTTTCGGACTGATTTTGACTGTTCTCTGCGCCTTTGCTTTCGGAGATCGAGAGGATAGCCCTAAGGCCATTGGTGAGGGTCTGTGTCGACTTCCAAGCTCCCACTTCTGTGGTTGGCGCTGGCTGGGCTGGTTTTAGGATCTATTTCCTGTTTCAGAGGTTTTTCCCGCAACTCGGGTGTTTCGGGGCCTCATGAAGGAGGATCAGTCTGTTGTATGGTCACACCATCCAGCTTCTATGGTGACTACCCATTTTGGAAGTAACGCTGTCACTTCTAATGTGACTGGTTGCGTTGATTTGGATTTGCATTACCTAATCTTGTGCTTGAGTAGCAATTTAATGATGATGACACAGAGGTTCATCCTGCCTCTATCTGAACCGGAGATTGGATCATGACCATCAATCTAGGATGTGTACTTCTGCATCCAGATCATCAAGAGACACAGGAAGT
>NW_015530859.1:0-577 GCF_001515645.1 Sinocyclocheilus grahami
GAAGAACCTTTTGAAGCACCTTTATTTTTAAGAGTGTAAGTAACTAAATAAATGTGTATGCATATATAAATTATTATATATTATATAATTATTTGGCAATTAGTTAATTACAAGTTAGTAAAAAAGCTAATTATTATTATTATTATTATTAATTTAAAGCCGTCGAATCACACCTTGTTTTATGAATTTACAAAAATACCCTTTTATACTTGTATAAACTAAAGAAACTGGCCATGTTATTTTGTGGGCCATTGTATATGTAAATCATCTCTTAAAATGTTTATTAGTAGCCATGTTTACATTTGACCCCACTTACTGACACACAGACATATTGGCTGGTGTGAGTCAGTGTATGAGATCTGGACATTCTAAGCTCCCATCAGGCCTTGCTCTGGTCGAGTGTGTCAGTGGTCACTGTGATCCCAGCAGGGTCTGTGGGAGAGCTGACATTGCCTTCTGATTTGATGCGGGGAGACAGAGGGGTAAAGACCAGTCTTGCAATGAGACACGGAAAGAGTGAGCGAGAGTGAGAAAGACAGACAGATAAAGAAAGAGTCAAACTGAGAAAGTCTGCTCC
>NW_015530860.1:0-577 GCF_001515645.1 Sinocyclocheilus grahami
TATATTTGTAATTACACATTTGTAATGATGAAGCTGCAATTTAGTTGAAATATATTAGCTTTATCCATAATATTAAATAACACACTTCAGTACATTTATAATCAAGTATGTGCTATAATGTTTGTCAATACAATAAAGCATACATCTTTTTAGTATGACAAAAGATTATTGAAATATGATGATTTAAATTTCACTTTAAATTAAATCTTTTAATTTGACATTAATAGTATTACAATATTTGAAGTCAAAACAGTAAGAAACTATATTTTAAGTAAGTGTACTTTTAATATATTGATAATATAATATTAATATTAGAATTTTAAATATACTTTTGAGGTTTGAAGCTATAGTACATGTGCATTTTTCACAAGGGCTGATATGTATTTATATTCTATAAAATGTTATTTAACACTGGTGGGATCCTAAAGCATATAGTTTAATTCTGGTAAATGGGTTGGGATGTGGGTTCACAAAGATTTTGGAACTAAAAAATGGGTGAAAGAAAGGTTAATAACTGCCTCATAAATCTTTTTGACCATGTGTAACAGAGAATAATCTCTGCTCACTGAAACTTAAA
>NW_015530861.1:0-577 GCF_001515645.1 Sinocyclocheilus grahami
AAACAATTTAATACAGCTGTATAGTATGATACAATCACTTACAGATGATCCAGGTTCTCCTTTACGTCCTGGAAGAACCTCCATACCTCCCATAACATAGCCCGGTTCACCCTACATGAAAATTTAAAAAATTAAAATTTAAAAACCCACTATACAACATATCAAATGCTTGGCAATTACTAAACTTACTCTCTCCCCTCTCTGTCCTTTAGGTCCAGTATTACCAGGAGGCCCCTGAGATTGTGAAGAAGAGAAATAGGAAGAGATGTAAAGAAAAGGTTGGTCTGATAGTCACAGTCACTTTCACAATCACAAAGAGAAGTATCAAACTGCTTAAAACGTGAGACATTTAATAAAAGAGGGTGAATCTTTTAAAAGAAAGTGGGGGCAAATACACGGACTAGCCATAATCATTCCTCATTACTCCCTGTGTCAATCACTCAAAGATAATTGCAGCTTTCCCAATTCTCCTACTAAGATATACAAAGGACTATAGGACATCACATACATGTTTTAAATAAGTATATTAACGACCATTTCAGGAATATACCGATTTAAATATCACCACCTACACTGT
>NW_015530862.1:0-577 GCF_001515645.1 Sinocyclocheilus grahami
CAAAGAGAAAGGAAAAATAGAAATCGCATCATACGACCCCTTTAAGATCTGCATGATCCTAAATTCTAGTAACAAACGCTGGCTTTACCTTTGCCGGTGACATGGTAAGCGCCGAGCTTATAACAGCTCTCTCCATGGCCATTCACCTCGCAGTTGTGCTTGAGAACCTGGGCCGTGGACTCATAGTTCTTCTTCACACCCTCCAAATAATCTGCCAACCTCTGACAGCCTAACAAACACAAGAAACACAGATGACCGAGATCACGAAGCTGTTCAGCACCCGCGCGAGAGGGACAGCGCTCAACCGACCTTCAGGATCCTTCTCCCGGTAACACTGATAACTGTACTCCACTCCTAACTTCTCCAGAAACTGCTTCACCTCCTGTTCGTCCTCAAAGTTAATCAACCCGGCCATGTGGTAACTGATTCCCGATCACTTGCATTCACCGGCTGTAGGTCTCGCGTCCACAACTCTTGACCTTGGTTACTGATTAGTTGTGCAAGAACTTGCAGGAAAATTGATTTTTGATCACGAATAATAAACGCATCCGTCCAAAACATAAAGATTCGTTTTAGC
>NW_015530863.1:0-577 GCF_001515645.1 Sinocyclocheilus grahami
CACACACACACACACAAATACATACACACAGGCACACACACACACGCACGCACGCACACGCACGCACACACACACACACGCACATATAATTTTAGGATAATTTTCCATATACTAATTACTTGAATGTAAAAAGCGGTTTCAGAAAAAAACTACGCAAAATCTGATTTAAGGTTGTTGTTCCTGGGAAAACATTGGTGCAAGAATCCCTTTATTTAACAATTTTGTAATTATTTCCCCTCTATAAACAATTTCTATCATATCACCATATAAACCGTCAAAAAAAACTCTTTCAAAAAGGGTATGAATGTTGTTACAGTTTCAGAAGGAAATCCTGCGAGTGCAGAAATAGACACAGATCAATAGCAGAGCTGATCGATCCCCTCACACACTTTAGATAAATCATTGCTTGCTGTTTATGTACTTGACTGGAGCAAAATATATGACGCAAGTTAATAAACAGTCATAATACAGCCACTATAAACTGCCTAATTATCACCTTTTAACTTAGTAATATACAGTAGCCTACACACATCCTTACAGAGGTAGTAAAATATTACATTATATATATTGGCATATT
>NW_015530864.1:0-577 GCF_001515645.1 Sinocyclocheilus grahami
TACAAGAAGATACACACTCAAAAACTGTATAACTTGCTTTTATTTAATCAATTTACGAGAATAAAAGAGACTGATGTTCATCTCATTGCATTATGACAGTACATTTTCTAAAAAGATTTTGATAAATTTAACAAACATACCGATCCTTGGTGTGAGAATGTTCATAGAGTATTGTGAGCTAAAATAATTAAATCTAAAATATAATGCTTTAAAATACTTTCCCCCCCCCCACCTGTAACTGCTCTACCTTTTAGGTTTTCCTTAATTTTTCAACTTCTGTGTGTACAGCAAATTTACTGTTTGTTCTCTGTTTGCTTATTGGTTCCTATTAAACTGTAACATGATGGTGACGCCCTTATTTCTATGACCTTTGGTTTCTAAGTGGGTGGAGCCATTAGGCTCCTTTTAATGCTGTGTTGGAAAAACATCTCTTGTTTGGCTGGGCTGCTATTGTTCATATAACGATTATAATTCTGCTTGTTGGACAGATTCTCTATGGTATTTTTGACTCCTAAAAGTTTAGCATGAGCAGTGAGCACCACTTTAAAAGAGTCAGCCAGATATAAAATCCCCTTCA
>NW_015530865.1:0-577 GCF_001515645.1 Sinocyclocheilus grahami
ATCTTTTTAGCCAGAACTGAACCAAAACAGTGCCATAACCCAACCGGAAGTGAGCCAAATCATAAAAATAGACGTAGCTGATATATGAACCTTATATTCTTGTATGGCTGAGTTCTGTAAAGGGCTGATAGACCAAAAGCCATTATTTAACCATATTTATATGCCACACCTATTTTTTATTTAAAATACAAATTACGCAGTAAATGTTAAACACAACTTAAACACAAAAACGGATTCACAATCATTTTTATTTGTATAATCTAATGTTAATAACAGAAGTACAGAACATAAGAGAAGTGTGCTGTAAATGTCAAATGAGTGAATAAATGTGCAATGATTTGTACGTTTAGGAAGTCTCGCCAGTCTCTCTCACTCAGGTAAAAGGAGAGAAAAAAGAACATTAGTATACCATAATTAGCATCATATATTAGATTATTTAAATATATTACACACATTATTAATGACTGCAAATCAACAATGCACACATTCTCTTTTTCTAGCATCCAAGACACCAGTGCTGTGTAGCCCTTTTTAAATAAGGAAAACTTTAGCTACTCTATAACAGGCTATTTTTAGA
>NW_015530866.1:0-577 GCF_001515645.1 Sinocyclocheilus grahami
AGGATGGACAGATGTTGGATTGCTGGTGGTTTGCAGTCTTGATGCACCGTTTGACCATCTCGCATTTGTGCAAGATTTAAATTTTGAGGCAAGGTTTAAAGCTATTAATTCTGTTGCCAGCTTCTTTAGCTGTGATGGATGAAGGGCTCTAAATGGCTGCTGCAGGACATCCTTCTCCTGAGATGCTTCAAAGCTCTTGACAGGGTTTGGTTTATGCTTCTGATTTCTATCTGGTTAATCCCATAAAAAAAAGCTAAATCTGAATGAATCTAAAATCTGCTGGTTATTGGACTCTGCCGATATGTTGTAAGATATTTGACATGTTTGAATAGTTTGTTTTAATTTGACCAGACATAATGCACATTTCCTGCTGATGTTAAATCTGAGTCCAAGCACTCAGGCTACATCCAAATTCCTATATTTTCTGAGCATGTCCTGAACTTTTGGACATCTTTCTATTTTGGTGTACCCTACATCTCAATACTAATACTTCCCTGTAAAAAATGTACATCTCGCCCTGGGTCATTTTATTAAACAGTACGTTTCTCATATTCATGCTGGCTTGGTGAATGAGAAC
>NW_015530867.1:0-577 GCF_001515645.1 Sinocyclocheilus grahami
TGTTTTTCTTATTATTTTTCAAGTATGGAAAATCGTTACATGCAGTGAGTTGAACATTTATAGCTTCACACAGTATCCAGAAACCATACTGTACCTCCTGTGGGTTTAAATCTATGTAATGTACAATACCGCAAAAAAATTCGAGTCGAAAGCAGTTCTAATCTTGTTTGTGACTTTTCATTAAATGTCATGGAGTAAAAGTGCACATACTGTCGGTACAAAACGCTATTTCATATGCTAATTTCCTCACTTAGTGACAGGGTTTTTTTTCTTCTCTCAGATTGGATGAAACTAATGCATCTTGTCGTTTGGCCACATACCTGTACATGAACTTTACTCCAACCAAATGGATGAGACAGATGGAGGATAAAGGAGCAGCCAAAAAATGGGTTGCCATATGGTCCAAAATAAGCCCTAAACAGAACATTTTGCTGTCCAGCATGAGAATCGTCACTGCATTGAACATAGGTGTAATATAGATCAATCACATGGGATTTTTAACTGTTTGCAGTCTCAGAGACACATTTATGTTGCCAGATCTATTTGAAATGTGCACACCCAAAAATACCCTAATGTT
>NW_015530868.1:0-577 GCF_001515645.1 Sinocyclocheilus grahami
GAGAAAAACATAATATTAAAGAGATAAAAAGGGTCTATAAACACAATCTGTGCTGTCCAGTGTGATAATTATGGCAAGCCCATGTTGTTCTAGCCTATGTGGATACTGGAACACAAGAGAAGCACAAATATTTGCGTTAGAATAACTTTCCCGGATTTAACTTGAGGGCTATTCAAGCTGTCACTTACTTCACATTTTAAGCTGACAAAACATAACATGACATTACAGAATGCAATCTGACCTTTTCATCTTCAGAGCAAAATTAATCAATTTTTACTTGCAACGTTACTTAAAGGAACATCCAAGTAAGATATGTAGGCTTATCAAGAAAAACTAAACGAAAAACAGGCTATGTTTGAGAGGTAACTCGTCTTATTCTTACCATAGTAATGCAATAAGTTTATATACAATTTAATAATATGAATATGATAGATTTAATGTGCCTTTGAACTCTGTCATGTGAATTCTGTCATGTGACACCACATTTGTTTGCGTTAAAGACCCTTTTCTTGACAAAAAGTGTTTCCAAACTAATTTTTGTGACATTTGAAGTATCCATATGGAATTTATACGCTAA
>NW_015530870.1:0-577 GCF_001515645.1 Sinocyclocheilus grahami
AAAAAGTGCACTAGGTTTTGAAACAGAGCATATCTCTACGCTGAACTCAACTTAAACGTCCCGCCCAGAACACAGGCTGCAGTCCATCACAGCAGGCGCATGTCTGCCATTTTGACTTACAGGCCACCATTACGTGGCTCAAAATGAACGAGCAGTTTCACAGGCGCTTATGTCTGTAGCCTTCATCTCAGAGCAGTAATCCACTCCGCACAGCCTACATGATGTCAGGGGTGGGTGGCCCTCCTCAGAGAGCGGGAATTTGTGCACCGGGCCACTCTATGGTAGTACATTCTACTGCGATGGTTATCAGTTGCTATCTGTAGCCGTGTGTTTGTGTGCAGTAGACAGGGGAGAGGCTCTTAAGGGCTAAATGAATCCTGATTCCCCTGATATTTCTCTCCCGCTGGGGACTTCCTCTCCCAGCCTGCCACTGACGATGTGTGATGCGTTCCTCAGGGAGAGAGCAGTAATAAGCAAGGAACACACAGCTCCTTGACTGACGGCGCTACTGCTGCGCCGTCGTTGCTAACGTGTGCACACTTGCACGCTCTCAAAGATGCATATGCGCTAATAGACA
>NW_015530871.1:0-577 GCF_001515645.1 Sinocyclocheilus grahami
AGCAGCTCTGTTTCCTGTCGGTTGAGGGCGAGATGCTGGCAGCCCTGGAAGTCTCCGGTGATCTCCTGACCGCTGCTCATCTGCAGCACATCCCAGGTGCCCAAGAGCTCCAGCCGCTCCCGCACCGCCCGCATCTGCCCATACGACAGGTGACCTGCGTATCACAGAAGCTTGCTTATCTTAGGTCTTAACTTAAAATATGATACGTTAAATCAGTATTTTCCCAAATTCGTATTACGGAAGAAAATCTTAACTTGATTTGGGATTCTTATCCTAACTTACAAAATCATATCTTATCTCTAGTAAGGAAATCTTAAATTGCATCAAGTTCGACAATCCACTCTCAGGTCTGTTACCAAGCAACCAACAGTGCAAGCTGCTGATGAGGTAAACACAATGAATAAAAGAACGGCAAGGTTTTAATTTCAGTGCCACGGAAATTGAAACTTTGATAAGTTCTGTAGAAAAGGCAAAGCCGATACTATTTGGTAAGTTTTCAGCTTCGCGCACTCACGAAGACAAACCCAGGTGAAAAAAAGTGCACTTCCATAATGTACTTAAAGTGCTCAATTTTTGC
>NW_015530872.1:0-577 GCF_001515645.1 Sinocyclocheilus grahami
ATTTATACAAAATAGAAATTTCATCACTAGTCAGGAAACGTTTTGTGTGGGTGTGCAAGCATGTGCATGTGTCTTTATCAATATGCCCTTCATGAAACAGCCATATTTAATACACAATATGAATTAGCAATTCAAGTCAATTCAAATTGTATTCAGTTCTTGCTATATTTGTATTCACTATTTGTTGTATAGTGCTTTTTTGAACACATGTTGTTCCAGTGCATTTTTAGTAAAGAACAGTCCTTTATTAACACTATGACAGATGCATTATTGATTGTATTATTTGAATTATTCGAGTCCAAATAATAACATTTATAAAGCTGTATGGAATATGATGATATTAATGATGTTTATATGTGTGGGTGTTGTGTACATTTGTATATATGTTTGATTATATGAATACTGAAATGTGCAGAATGAAGGGTATGGTAACTTGACATGGTCTCTTCGTATCCTCTTTACTGACCTGGCTCTTCTCTTGGCTTTACCCCTCTCTACAGTCCAGTGCAGCTGTGTGACAGGGGAAAGCCTGTATTAAAAGCTGCTTTGTGCATTGAATTGTTGTATTGGCACAGTA
>NW_015530873.1:0-577 GCF_001515645.1 Sinocyclocheilus grahami
GTTTAATAGCGATCTAATTGATGACTAGTCTATTCCTGGGCTGTGATTACACGTCTATTAGATTTCCACTGACAGCCCAAATTTAGCCTCGTTTTAGCCTCGACGTCTGGGCTATATTTAGACGTCTTTTAAACGCAGAATTGCTTGCTGGGATGTATGTCAACATATTTAGTTTATATATACCAATGCATTAATACAACCTATATATGTGTGTGTAATGTTTTTATAAGACATGTGTATCTTTTACATGTTTCCAGTAGGGTTTCTCGGGCTGTATGGAAAGGTACATCTGCGCAGGTGTGACAACTAGCCCCGGTGTGCTGTGAGTGTGTGAATCAGCGGATCCCTGTGTTTTCCAGCTCGATGGATGAATGAGGATCGTGCTGCTGTCAAACAGGTCGCGTTGCATCTGAGTCCCGCCTCGCAGCATCAGTGCGCTGCAGACGCGGCGTGACGCGCGATCAGGCGGAGCGACGCACACCAGACGCGAACACCGCGCGTCCGCCGCCGCTTCAATGCTTTCTAGACAAATCAAGAAGGATTTCCAGGATTTGTGAGAAGGTAAGGCACTCTTTCA
>NW_015530874.1:0-577 GCF_001515645.1 Sinocyclocheilus grahami
AATATTCTTTTTACTGAATGCATCTCAACAGCTTTTGTGCTCGCAATCTATGACCTATTATTAGAGTTGACACTAGAGTGGTTTGCTTTGTTATAAAAATGACGCCAAAACAATGATTTTCAGGAAAATAAATGTTTTCACGTTTTGCTTTGAAAGGTTAATTAGAGCACATTTGTGCATTCACTTCTAGCAGCTGCTAATTGTGGTTTAATTGGTCTGGCATGTGCAGCCAATTAAATGTGTTTTGCTACTAGGAATAAGTCTTTAATTGGCAGGACAAACACCTGTGTCAGACGATCTCAGTGGTGAGATTATGCTGAGCTCAGCATCAAAAACAAGAAATATTTGTTTAAACCAAACAAATAAGGTTTTTGGTCTGTCGTTCTTGTGGTAACTGCATGTTCAGCAATGCTGCTTCCTATGGAATCAGTGTAGGGTTGGGACTTGAAGGTTGAAGGTCTATTTTAGGTTCTTGGCGCCAAGGATCTGCGGAAAGTGATGGGAGAGATCAGTGTGCCATTGATCTTTGGCGTCTCAAACGAGTAGAGACAACTACACTCCTCTCTGATAATACCAC
>NW_015530875.1:0-576 GCF_001515645.1 Sinocyclocheilus grahami
ATATGCCCTCAGTGTGGAAAATGTTTTAAACAGAAAAAACTCCTTAATGTCCACATGAAAACTCACACTGGACAAAAACCTTACACCTGCAAACTGTGTGGGAAGAGTTACACACGAAATGGAAGTCTTAAAACTCACATGAGAACTCACACTGGAGAGAGACCATTCATATGTGTTCAGTGTGAAAAGAGTTTTACACAGAAAAAACCCCTTAATGACCACATGAGAAGTCACACTGGAGAGAAACCTTACACCTGCAAACTGTGTGGGAAGAGTTTCACACGAAATGGAGATCTCAAGACTCACATGAGAATTCACACTGGAGAGAGACCGTTCATATGTATTCAGTGTGGAAAGAGTTTTACACAGAAAACATCCCTTAATGTCCACATGAGAATTCACACTGGAGAGAGGCCTTACACCTGCCCTCAGTGTGGAAAGAGTTTCAGGATCAAAGATACCCTACAGACTCACATAAGAAGTCACACTGGAGAGAATCCATTCACATGTGATAAGTGTGGAAAATGTTTCAGATATAAAGAAAACCTTAATTATCACATGACGATTCATTTAAGA
>NW_015530876.1:0-576 GCF_001515645.1 Sinocyclocheilus grahami
GGCTCAAGCATGATGTCATAGACAAATTAGGCATTCAGACATGTGTGGCTGAGCCCAGATAGAGAGCTTCTCCTTTGTTGTAGAGCTTTCAGTGACATTAATTATGAATATTTCACAAATTTGATCAATTTATGTCAATTTCTCCTTTTCAGCTATTTGATATCTGCAGCTACGCCAATGGAAAGGCTTAAAATGTCTACATTCACCTCAGTGGTTTCAGACAAAAGTCAGTGGGGAAGCACAATCAAGTACATTATTCCAAAAATGTAGCTTTTGTCACTTTAAATGAAAAAGCGCCACTGAGGAAATGAAATGGGATATAACCGCTTGTTGGCAACAATGGCTCTGGCTCTTCCACTGTTCAATTTGTTTAGTGTTTGACAATGAAATTGAGGCTGTGTTACGGGACTCTCCTGTGTACCGTCTTGAGCCGATCGGACAGGTATAGTCAGGGGCCATTGTGCGAGGCGTTTTAGTAAAATTACAGTAAATATTCACTGAGCAGTGCAGGTCTGTTTCTAAGGTAACTGCGGCCTTGGAGTGATTGTAGCGATCATGTGACTCCATACAATTAGG
>NW_015530877.1:0-576 GCF_001515645.1 Sinocyclocheilus grahami
CAATGGAGATCATTTGTTTCTCATTACTTTTTTATATTTTAAGAAACAATTTTCATTTTATTTTTTTAATTCTGCTGTTGATTGCCTCGTTGCGTGTTTTTAAATACTGCATTACAAGTCAAATCCACTTGTAATTGTTTTTGGACTGAACTAGCATTTATTTAGTTCAGCAAATGTTAATTATGATTCTGTTGTTACACTGAAACACATTTTTAATTTTATGACAACAAAGGTCTTGAATTTATCGACAACAACTTCTTTCAGTTGATTTTTGCAAACTTAGTCTGAACTGTCCAGATTTCGCTTGTAGACTGTATTTGTGAACTTTTTGCAGTCATCTTCTTCTAAAGACTTTTAAATAACAAAAGACAGCTCCGGTGTGTTTTATAAGGTACTGCTACAATAAGATGCTCCCGAATCCCTCTTAAATAGCGTTGTAACATTTAAGGTTAAAATGTTGCTGTGCGTTAAGATATTGCTTTGTATAAATATGTACATATTTGTGTTTCATTGATGAGAATGACATGAAAATCAAAGGAAGAATCTTGTTTTATTGTTATTGCAGGTTGATTTTAA
>NW_015530878.1:0-576 GCF_001515645.1 Sinocyclocheilus grahami
GTTCTGCACTTCACAGCGTCACTCTATTATAAAATAAAATAATTATATAAAACAAGACCGTTGCAAATGGAAAAGTAGCTGAAATAAATGTTAAGTGCATAGAGACATATGAGATAATTATATGAGTTAATTGCATATGAGATAATTGCATCGAGACAATTGACCTACTAAAGGTTCACCGCCAGATGGCGATGTAGGTCCACTTACTGACAAGAGCAATAAAGCCTGTACTGCAGCGCCTCCTGCTGGACACACTGACTCAAAATACTGCATATATTTTATATTTACTTCCTAAAGTTAACACATCTAAATGACACACTGAACGCATGATATGTTACAAAATTACATATGTTAATACCTTTCCCAGAAGATATCCACCAGCTGTTGAAACGAGGCTGTTGTCATATTTTGTCATTTGTAACACCTTTCGGCAGATTAACGCACATGAAGAATTGCATTGCATTTTATGTCTTTTAATAAGTGTACAATTTAAATTCAAATGTTTTCTCTGACTTGTCTGAGATGTTTAGCATAAACAGATAAAGGGGGAAAAACGTTAGCCATGAAGTCGATTTG
>NW_015530879.1:0-576 GCF_001515645.1 Sinocyclocheilus grahami
CTTGAGAGTTTCGCTCTCCATCAAGCGATCTGTACTATTTGGATGTGCTCAATGGGGAAGTCGTGGCCTAATGGTTAGAGAGTCGGACTCGTAACCCAAAGGTTGTGGGTTCGAGTCTCGTACCGGCAGGGATTGAATGTATAGCACTCTCTCCCACCTTCAATACCATGACTGAGGTGCACCGAACCCCCAACTGGTGCGTGTGCGTGCGTGTGTGTGCGTGTGCGTGCGTGTGCGTGCGTGTGTGTGTGCGCGTGTGCGCGTGCGCGTGCGTGCGTGCGTGCGCGCGCGCGCACTTTGGACGGGATAAATGCAGAGCACTAATTCCGAGTATGGGTCACCATACTTGGCCACACACCACACGACACGTCAATGGATCATGTCATGTACTCAATGGATGCGCAGTATGTAGCATATTAGTATGTAGTATTCACACTAAACTAGTGTGAAGGTGCACAACTCGCTGTCACTTTACTGATAGCGCTGTGTTTCTCACACATGCAAAGAGTGAGGTTCTTGCATACCACGCTGAAACCATATACTTTGTTGTATTTTCCTGTCAAAATAACAGAGTTA
>NW_015530880.1:0-576 GCF_001515645.1 Sinocyclocheilus grahami
ATTAACAGTGACCAAACTATAGTGGGATGCTTCCTGGCAATGTTTCCTCTAATTTTTGTTCTTGCTGAGCAAAACCCAAATCAATTGGGCGGACACTTCAGCCACCTGAGCAGAAACATGATATTTAACATAGGGCCCAAAATATTCAGAATCTAATTTAAACCAGTAATTCCCTGTAGAAAAGGGAGAAAAAATAAGAAGTATTATTATTGTAAAATGAAAAAATATATATATATATATATTATAAAAATAGATAGTTATATATAATATTATGTAATATATTTATAAATAATATTAAAAATAATACTATTTAGATATTTATAAACATAATTATTCATATTATTGTTGTAAATATATAAATATTTATGTTTTATTTTAAATTAATTACAACAATTTACTGCCTCTGTTGGCTGCTATTTGTACTTGCATGAATGTGGACAAAACAAGCACATATTTTTAAGTTTGTCTTCAGCATGAATTTTTTCTCCATCTTCATGGGGGCAACATCTGAAGTACGCAGCAGCGCACTCATGCAGCTTAGAGAGAGAATTGCTCGGTGGGACTATTTAGAAACCA
>NW_015530881.1:0-576 GCF_001515645.1 Sinocyclocheilus grahami
AAGATAAATGATTGTAAGTTGGTGGTATGACTATGACCCCAACATTTTTCTTTCTCTCACACATTACACACACAAATACGTGAACGCATTTGGCAGTATATGTTTAAACTCAGCTTATTTTTTTTTCTTTAAAAACTGTTTTTCTTTTTATGGCAAAACGTTTGCTCTTTGTTTGCCAGTTTCCTCGCGCAGTCAAACATCCTCTATACCGCGGTTTCGCCAAAAGCAACGTATCGGAGGCTAAACATATTGTTTTGTGCCATAAATAACTTGACAGGCACACAATGAAGTGGTGTTAATCTCCTTCTCATCCCCCTGTCTGCTTTTAAGCCAGTCCTACAGAGACAAACGGACATTATAGAGGCGGTCTCGTACTCAGGACTCCCCTCTCTTTGTGTTTCAGCAGCTTACTGTAACATACTCCGTTAGCAGCCTGATATTTTTACAGTTCTGGATTTACTCGACAAACTTTTATCATCCAAAATGAGGTTCAAACGGAACGGTTCGTACACCTTAAATAGGTAAGCACTTAAATGCCGAGCTGGCATAATCATGCGTTCACTGAGTCGAATGACT
>NW_015530882.1:0-576 GCF_001515645.1 Sinocyclocheilus grahami
CCCCCCCCAAGCAAAAATGCACTTAATTTTGATGCATTTCTCAGAAAACAAGACAATGTCTTGCATCATATTTGGATGTCTAGTAAATGTATCTTGATTTAAGAGTATTTAGATATTTTAACTGGAAAGCACTTTTCAAACACATTTAATCAAACACACAAATGCAAATATTTACGTCCATTTGTGCAACAGACATGAATCCTACTTCAAATCATGCATGTAAATGATCATGTTTTCTCTCTTGCCTTGTGGGATGTTGAAATGGTTAAACGTGTTCACTGATTAGTTTTTGATCTGGCACATATAAACGGCACATAAACCACTGAGACCGTGTGAGAGTGTGATGTCAGTGCATTTAGAGCATTTGGGCTGAATTATTGAGATGTGAGGAGAGGCTTGGAAGCGGCTGATAGTCTATTTTTACGTGGGCCGCTGGCAGCGCGCCGAGATGAAGCGGCTTCCCCGAGCGCGAGCCGGACCGCCTGTCAGTGAATCTCTCCTCACGTTTCAGCTCGTCTCCATCTGCTGTTGTTTCCATGCTTTCTGCTGTCTCACACACACACACACACACACACA
>NW_015530883.1:0-576 GCF_001515645.1 Sinocyclocheilus grahami
CTTGTATGATAACTATATGAGACAAAAGCTCATTCAGGGGCATTTTTTCCCCTATCTAGAATCGTAAGGGCTTTATTGTAACCATGCATCATGCTTGCCACCAAATAATTGCATGAAATGTAATAAGATGGCTTGCATAGTTCTGGGGCAAATGGGTTAATTAATTGTGATATTTTTTTGCCATTATTTTCCCATTAAAATTAGCAAGTTAAATCGACAGCCCTTATACGTTAAAGCTAATCGTGTCTATCAAAAATTGGCTGTTAAAACTCTAACTAAATACTTTTGGAGAACATAGACACAATCTTTACCTGTTTATTGATGACTGAAAGACATCAGGCCCGGGATTATCAGACAGTAAAAGGTGAGTGCAGTCGTTTACAGTGTGTTTACACTACAAAACAAACGCTCTCCTTGCCATCTTCGCGCTCTAATGCAAACTGGATGCTCCGACTTGCCGTAGATTCCTCATAGCTATGAGAGGCGTGTCCATGTAGATGAGCAAATAAATCTGCATCTTAAGTGGCATGAGGCGTTAACTTAACGTCGGTCGGCGTGTGGCGTTATTTTAACGCG
>NW_015530885.1:0-576 GCF_001515645.1 Sinocyclocheilus grahami
AGAGTTCACAGTTGGCAGCCAAATTTTCTGCAGATGTGCCACCACTCTCGGTATGTACTTTTGTTTTTTTTCTGAATGGGGTTTTAAATGGAGTATCAGGTAGAGGACTCTGGGTGAGAAGCAAACCAGTTACTAATTTCCTCTGCACCTTTTGATGTATCCAAGTCCAAAAAGAACATGGTGCTGTCAATAGCACAAGCGTTTTGAACAGGCTCCATAGTTAACTCAGGTGACTTGGGAGCTAGTTTAACATTCCTTCTGCCCATAAATAAATCACTACAAAATATTTAATACAAAAAAAGATTTAACTTACACATTCATTGACAATAAATATTTGAGTTATGCCGGCTGTAGAAATTTCAAAGATTCTTGAAGGCACTTTAGAAACCCCTCTACCTATCATACGGTCATCTTGGGTTCGTCCACTCTGTTACTCTGACACAGTGACATCACACCTTAAACTGAAGGTTTTGGGGGCTTTTGGGGCTCATGATTCTCACCAAATCTAATACACCGATAAATCAAGACACCTTCACCACATTTATATCTAATTGAGCTGTATGTTTGGTCATGGAG
>NW_015530886.1:0-576 GCF_001515645.1 Sinocyclocheilus grahami
TCCTGATCACCTTATCAGTATTATTAGTTTTGTTTTGCAAAAAATGACTGGCTGAGTGTACTTTTTTCTTACATAAATCTTAATATGAAAGAAACATGAGGATCAGTATACCAGTAATCCTCAGTGGTAATTAAACACATTTTACTTCCCAGTTCAGTACTATCTGTCTTCTCAGAATTTTAATGATTCATATTGCTATAGTAGTCATTTATATCTAATATTTATTTTCTATTATAATATAATCTTGCATATATTTCATAATTATATATATATATATAATCCCTTTGAGAATGAGACTGTGTATAAAAGTAACAATTGGGGGATAAAAAGTTATAAAAGTAATAAAAATTATCCTGAAAATATAATGGTTACTACTACTTTCTTATTTTATTCATTCATTCATTCATTCATTTATTCAGTCCGATTAAATAATGATTCAAGAAAGAAATAATAGGTGCAGAAAATATGTCCAGTATTTTATTTAATTTCATTTAATTTTCAGTGTACATTATATCCAGGACACCTCTTTGTTCAATGGCCATAACATTTTATGTTGAATATTAAATTGCCCTGCCA
>NW_015530887.1:0-576 GCF_001515645.1 Sinocyclocheilus grahami
CAGGACCGTCTTCCCCTTGTGCAGGTGAACTTGCAGACAGCAGAGGAAGAGTCAGAGTCGTTCCTCTCCAAACTGATGCTTCAGACAGCTCATGATGAGTATTTGGAAAATGGCTCCCAGTTAGTTGGAGTTAAATGTGAGACGGTTCTCTAACAGTCTACAACATTAATTGGCTTTACTGTGGTAGAGATGTATTTATTATTACATTTCTCACCAGATCTTCACAGACATTGCTCTGGTGCATCCCCATCACCACGATTCATCACTTTTAAATTACTTTTATATTTTACACTTTTATGATTGGTTTAATTCTTGGCTTTTTAACAATTCATTTTAACAACACAATGTTTATTATAATGACTACAAGATTAAGAATATTTTTATTCAGTATGTACCTTGTAAAGTAAATTATATCCTGTATAATAAGAGAAGAAAGGAATTGTTTATTGATTATTTATCAGACGGCCTGTAATCAATAGGGCAAAACATCTCAGATGATTGATCATATTATACAAACTATGAATCGTTTTGAAAATGTGAACAGTTAGTTTATGCTTAAAATTAACATTTATTACC